>NC_071097.1:3763572-3983572 GCF_027358695.1 Spea bombifrons | reverse complement strand
ACGGCCCCATTCGGCCCCCATCCAGTCGCCCGTTTTTCCTGCTGTAAAGACTTAAACCTTAATTGGTCGCTGGTCTCGATGGAGGGTCCATTCGCCTATCCAATGGTTAAAGGAGATTTGTATAAAAGGAAGATCAGATTTCTCTTCTACTGCCCCCTACTGGCCTGTAATTTACTGCAGAACAATAGCCAGATAACCTTGTCATGGTTAATCTCTCTACTTGAATTCAGGTGACTCCATTAAGTGTATCTTTAAATCATGACAAGTCAAGGTTTCCATGATTACAGCCATTTGGGTAACACATTTGGCGATTCGCTGCAAAGAAATTTCATGATCGGCTATTAGAGGGTTAATATTTAATAGAGTTTCAGGCTGAGGTCATTTAGAAAGGTATGCTTGCGCCCCTGCTAGACCAGCAGGTACCAGGGCAAAGCGTGTGTAACCCTCATCGGCTGTAAAATGTATGGTTATCACTCTGGCACTTAAAAGGTTAAACAAACAAACCTATAGCATATAAAAAATTAGGGAAGGACTCCGTTTGCTTCTTCTTAACATTACCAGGTTATTTATCGCCTACGCAGAATACTTTACACTATTGATGTGCTAGCGCTGAGGCTCTGCGTAGAGAGGCGGTGGATAAGTGGAACAGCCGCCCATCAGAGGTGGTAGAGACTGATAACAGTGAGGGAATTTATACATGCGCGGCATCAGCATATGGCTAGTACCCCTAAGATGTGACCAAGGACTCATTAAGGTCTGAGTCCTTATGTCGGGGAAATAATGATCACGTTCAAGGGCTCCGCGATTTAACCCCTTAAGGACAATGGGCGGTCCCTAAACCCATTGAGAACAATGCATTTTGAGCCCGCACATGTACGGGGCTTGTCGTTAAGGGGTTAAACGGAGCGCACGGTTATTATTATTTCACCATCAACGCCACTGGTTAGCTCCGCCGCTCACGAAGCCGCAGAGAGGTGAGCTCAGTGCTTGTCGTAACACGCGAGCTCTCGTGTACTGTAATGCGAAGGTCGCCCCGCGATTAGCTTTAGTGGATTTCCGGTGATGCATATCTAATTACAGCGGCGGTCAAACACACATAAATCAACATTTTTGATACCTTGACATCAGGGTCCGCATCGCGCGATGATCATTTCGGCCACTAGATGGCACTGTTGACCAAGTGATAAGATATGCCGAGCCGCTCCCTCCCTTTCAGTCTCTCTCTCTCGTTCTCTCTCTTTCTCATTTGGAATTGTTGTAATGATTCATTATTATTCATCACATTTCTAATTTATTTTGGATACTCTGAGCAAAGCTAGCTGGTAACAAAAATAAATACGCAAACAGAGGGGGAAACATGATTTATCAAGGGACGAGATTAAAATGCGCATGTATCCGCGGTGTAACCGATGATTTAGAACAGAATTTACATTGTACAATGGTTGCCTTTGTCTGGAACGCAAGTGTTATTGACTCGAGGCAGAGTGGGTTTGAGGACTTCTTAAAGAACCCGGGGCTTCTTAAGAGGCAATTAACCCCTTAATGACAAAGCCCGTACATGTACGGGCTCAAAATGCATTGTTCTCAATGGGTTTAGGGACCGCCCATTGTCCTTAAGGGGTTAATAAATGAGCTGCCCGTGATAATATTTCGCTGTCTTATGTAACATTGATTTATGGAATAGCCAGGCCTTGTAGTGTCCATAGAGGGTCTCCTACCTGCATTGCCTCTAAATACAAACCTGCTCAGGTCACCTGGTGGTCTTCCTCTGTCCTCCACTTGAATCTCCACCGCTCATGCTCACATAAAAGACATCTCAAGGGCTGGCCCCGTCCTTTGGAATGCCCGACCCTGACTCAATCAGTCCTAAAAAAATCTCTTAAGGCCAACTTCTTCAGGGAAGCTGATCAACCAAGAGGCCTCCTCCAACCTATGTTGGTCCACCTCAAACATTCCGACCTTCATTTCTTGTGTAATATACCCCCACCTCCTTCAAGATTGGGCTGATACTACTTCTTATGACCCAACTGTCAGGCCTGAAGTGGACACCTGGCACACCTGGCACATCTGGCGCAGGCACGGTGGGCTGCTGGCAAACGACACCCAATACAGCCCGGCCCCTTATGTAGTGTGCCGCGGCCCATATACGTCCTTCATCAGGAGGCCACTGGCCTCAAAGTGCCACATGAATGGCAGTATTTTTAGTATTTTATACACATTTTAATTGTTCACCGTAGACTGCGAAATGTGGTGGGGTGGGGGGGTTACTGCGGTAAAATTGCAATAAAAGGGAGGGATTTGATATATTGCAAGAAATTGAGAATTGCACTAGTTTGATGATATCTACTCGATAAGATGGTTGTCATTGAATATAAGCTCAAAAATATTAGTCTTGCAATTCTTTATAGGAGAAAAAATAACAATATTATATTAAAAGAGAAAGTCGATAAATTGTTTTTTTTTTTATGGACATTGAAGCCCATTTTGCATGGACTCCAACGCATTTTACGGCATGCAAATCGGTGAATGGATTCTTAAGATATTGGTCTCGTTTGTCTCATTTCTCTGCTCCTCCCGGCTGCCAGGAAATGGAAACAGGAAGCATACCTGAGTACACTTCCTGCACATGCTCAGTAGCCATCCCACTGGAAGTGAAAGGAGCTTCCCTTGAAATCGATAACGGCAGCTAATTACATGGATATTTGAACAGCAAAGATAACATACATGTGATTGACTGCCGCTATTACCACCGACTCCAGAGGGGGCGCTACTGAGCATGTGTAGGGGGGGCAGGGAGGAAGATGAAGAATGCCTTCGCCATGCGATAATCTGCCGTGGAAAAAATGGGCCCCAATATGTTGTTTTTTTAATGTGAAATAATGTTGGACAGGCCCTTTAACCCCTTAATGACAAAACCCGTACATGTACGGGCTCAAAATGCATTGTTTTCAATGGGTTTAGGGACCGCCCATTGTCCATAAGGGGTTAAATATAGTTACTATACAAATACTATTAAAAAAAAGGTTCTTTAATCATATAAAATTATTGCTCCATCCAGGAAGAGGTTAATTCTTGACTGTATTCTTTCCTATTGCACTTATAGAACGATGCACTGTGTTGCCATGGCAATAGTAACTTTTTGAGAGAAAAAAAAAAAGCACAAAAGAAAAAAGATAAACTTACATTTTGTTGCTTAATACGCCACTGCGATCTGATTATATCTTACTAAAGCAGAGAAGCACGCTCTATGATGTCATGCAACCTTAAAAGGGAATTTCTACCATTTTTTAATTACTAGTATCGCATTAAAAGAGGTTTTTAGAAAAAATGTGCTGTTTTCTAGATTTTTCCCCATAATATAACGTTTTCAGGCAGCTGCATATCAGACCCCCGATCTACTAAACCCCCCGACTCCTTATCATACTGCCTGTGGGGAAACAATAGAATGGCTCAGTCTTAATCACCCAGCTGGACTCTCTGACTAATGAAAGTCTATAGAGGAACGGACTTCATTAGCATCGCCATAAAGCATCAGCTCAGTGTGGTGAAGGGAATGTCACTCAAAACCACCAGAAGTGGTAGAGGTTTACATGTCATGTAAGGAAGTTTTACTTTAAGGACAGAGTGGTAGATAAGTGGAAGAGCCTCCCAGCAGAAGCGTTAGAGGTTAACACAATAAGGGAATTTAAACATGCATGGGATAGATTTACGGCTCCTGAATCGAAGACGAGACCAACGACTGATTAAGGTATCCACAGCAGAAAAAAATGAGCTCTCCCTCTCTGTATTTGTCTCTACCACTTCTGCTGGGAGGCTGTTCCGCTTATCTACCACCCTCTTCAGGAAGTCAACTGCATAAAAAGAATTCAGACTCCAAGTGTTGTTACCATAGAAACCAGAGGATCGTTCCTGTAACGGTCACACAAAGTTTCAAGCTTTCATACGGAATGCTAACGTGTTTGGACGTTATATCGGCAGCCTCTATGATTTGTTGATTCATTACAAGATTTTAGGCGACAACCGATGTACACAAATGATTTCTCCCCCGCGCTTTATTGATGAGCGCCTAATTAGATTTGCCCTTCGCCTTCAAGAGCGTATACGCAGATCTGCGGCTCCTTGACGGACTGCTTGTCATCGGCCATGTAGGGTTTTCAAGTATGATGTCATAGCCCACTTCTGGATGCAAAATGGATTCTTCCGTATTAAATAAGTAAAAAAAAAAACACAAAACATTTCAGGAGAAGCTGCAGCTCCAGAGCTACAGGACAACATTCCCTTCCCTAGTTTTGTTTTCCACACCACTGATTGGCTGCTTCAAAGCAGCCAATCAGTGGCAGGAAAGCTCTCCCATTGAGATCAATGGGAGCACTTTGCCAGAACGCACATTGGGGGGTCTTCTTCGACCCCACCATGAAACCTTCGACTGGCAGCGATTATTATTATTATTATTATTATTAGGATTATTATGTATTGTTATTATTATTATTCATTATTATTATCAGGATTATTATTATTATTAATTATTATTTATTATTATTAGGATTATTTATTATTATTATTTATTATTATTATTATTATTATTATCAGGATTATTTATTATTATTATTATTAATTATTATTATAATTGTCAGGATTATTTATTATTATTATTATTAGGATTATTATTATTAATTATTATTTATTATTATTAGGATTATTTATTATTATTATTATTATTATTCATTATTATTATCAGGATTATTTATTATTATTATTACTAATTATTATTATTATCAGGATTATTTATTATTATTATTATTATTATTATTATTAGGGACACCAAGTACATTTAAAGGGACCCCTACCCTACCTTATGCTTTAAATGTCTCTAAATTCCCAATTATATATTAATTTTAATCTCCAGCTATTTAAGGCAGAAAATAAGTTTTTTTTATTTTTTTTTATTTGAACTTTAAGTCCAAATAGCAATTTCTGCAACAGATCACATTTTCAGACGCAGCCCATTAAAGTTAACTGAATGTATAATTACCTTTTGTACTTATTTTAGAAGGAACTTTTATTCCAAATTATGAATAATTGTCCTCGCAGAATGTTTTTACTGTCAGCCTCGTCTAATGCGCAAGGTGGGTTGTGTAATTATAAAAATAAAAAAACCCAAAAGGCAATTAAAAAAAGGAACAAGCTGATAGCGCCTTTTACTTCAGGATGAAAAAACCCATTTTCTGGCAATTAGTTTATAAATCTGATTTGGCAGAAGGGAGCAGCTGGGAAAAAAATGATATTGTTGGTTTGATATTTTTGACATTCTTCTTAAGTTGGTCAGAGGCTTAAGGGAGTTTTACTTAGCTGAGTGGTAGATAAGTGGAACAGCCTCCCAGCAGAGGTGGTAGAGGTTAATACAGCGATGGAAATGAAACATGCATGGGATAGGCATATGTCTCCTGAATCTAAGACGAGACCAACGATTAAGGTTTGAGTCTTTATAGCAGGGAGAACGGGCAGAATTGATAGGGGCCGGATGGGGCCGGCCTGCCTATATTCTATGCTCCTACTTCTCGCTCTGTTATCGGAGCCCCGATCTACTAAACACCCCGACTCCTTATCATACTGCCTGTGGGGAACAATAGAATGGCTCAGTCTTAATCACCCAGCTGGACTCTCTGACTAATGAAAGTCTGTGGAGAGGCGGACTTCATCAGCATTGCCATAAAGCATCAGCTCAGTGTGGTGTTTGAGCCCAAAATATCACATGACTGCCAACAACGGTGCCTCCTGATCTGCAGATAAAGGGAGTTTATTGGAACAAATTGAGATAAAACCAGGTTTTTATCACCGACTGATATTACATTGGGGGGGGGTTATATTACTGTATACAGCGCTGGGGGTTATATTACTGTATACAGTGCTGGGGGTTATATTACTGTATACAGCGCTGTGGGGTTATATTACTGTATACAGCGCTGGGGGTTATATTACTGTATACAGTGCTGGGGGTTATATTACTGTATACAGCTCTGGGGGGTTATATTACTGTTTACAGCGCTGGGGGTTATATTACTGTATACAGTGCTGGGGGTTATATTACTGTATACAGCGCTGGGGGTTATATTACTGTATACAGCGCTGGGGGTTATATTACTGTATACAGTGCTGGGGGTTATATTACTGTATACAGCGCTGGGGGTTATATTACTGTATACAGCGCTGGGGGTTATATTACTGTATACAGCGCTGGGGGGTTATTACTGTATACAGCGCTGGGGGGTTATATTACTGTATACAGCGCTGGGGGTTATATTACTGTATACAGCGCAGGGGGGTTATATTACTGTATACAGCGCTGGGGGTTATATTACTGTATACAGTGCTGGGGGTTATATTACTGTATACAGTGCTGGGGGTTATATTACTGTATACAGCGCTGGGGGGTTATATTACTGTATACAGCGCTGGGGGTTATATTACTGTATACAGCGCTGGGGGGTTATATTACTGTATACAGCGCTGGGGGTTATATTACTGTATACAGCGCTGGGGGTTATATTACTGTATACAGCGCTGGGGGGTTATATTACTGTATACAGCACTGGGGGTTATATTACTGT
Source organism: Spea bombifrons (assembly GCF_027358695.1). Lineage (NCBI taxonomy): Eukaryota > Metazoa > Chordata > Amphibia > Anura > Pelobatidae > Spea > Spea bombifrons. Next base: position 3,976,964 of record NC_071097.1, on the reverse strand, counting down.
ATACAGTGCTGGGGGTTATATTACTGTATACAGCGCTGGGGGGTTATATTACTGTATACAGCGCTGGGGGTTATATTACTGTATACAGCGCTGGGGGTTATATTACTGTATACAGCGCTGGGGGGTTATATTACTGTATACAGCACTGGGGGTTATATTACTGTATACAGTGCTGGGGGTTATATTACTGTATACAGCGCTGGGGGGTTATATTACTGTATACAGCGCTGGGGGTTATATTACTGTATACAGTGCTGGGGGTTATATCACAGCGTTCTGAATGCCACATCAATATGAAAAGTCCCCTCATGCGATAATAGCATATTATATACGATGTCATGGGGGTTTTGATAATAAAAATAATTATTTATGTAGAAACACACCCCTCAATAAATGATTAGTTTGTGATTTAGGCTTACAAATATATCATTATTATTATTAAAAATATATATATTTATTTAATATGTAATATATTTTATTTAATATGTAATGATTATTTTGTGCCATGCCATTCATCCATGCCGACTAAAAACTCGTATGACCTCACAGTATGCGCAGAGAATGTAATTCTTATTCCGAGCCGCGCCGGCGAGAAAGGAAGAGATATCGTTGTAAAAGCTTTCTCCGTCTGGCATGGTTTTAAAGGCCTACACCTCTCGATGTCAAAAGCCATCAGCCCAATCAATACGGTCCCTCCTGTAAACAATATCGCGCGCTACTAATGGCTCAATCTACCTTGGAAATGCAACCTCTCACAAGAAAGCGCTGTTAGCGGCACGGTCTCCGTGGTTACCCCTCGATAAGGCCACGTTCGGCTACGTGTCCGGGAATATAGGCACTTTGTTTTCTGGAAGAGTGGCTTTAGCATGAATTCTAAATCGGAATGTTGTTAAGGTACGGAAGACAAATAGGTGGGAAGCGGGCCGTAGCTTTATACAGAGGTCCGGTGAGCCATTAGGCCGCACACTGGCATATCTGGTCTTACAGTGTGCGGCCCGGGAACTTTCTAAATAAGCCCTTAAATAGCCCATTGCATACTCACCAACATTTCCTTCCTGGATCCTCGGGGGCAGAGCAAAGGGGGCGGGGCCACATACTCTGCGTGACCCTGCAGCATTGAGCTCTAGGCTACCCAGTACTGGGCAGTTTGAAGCGCATTTACAAGACTTAAGGCCGCGTGTGTGTCTTAGACATTACGCAATGCCGCCTGTACCACAATGCACGGTGCATAGGCGATGTTTTTATGCCGGGACAGACAAACGGGACTGTCCCGGGACCGTTGGCAGGTATTCCAGTGTGAGTTTCTATATAGTGGCTCACCAAATGTGTTAAATGATTCAATATAAATTAGATTCTATATAGTGACTCGTCAAATGGCAACTCGTAATTTTATATATATATATATATATATATATATATATATGCTTTCGCCATGAGCCTATTTCAAGGGTTAAATTTATACTCCAATAGCCTACAAATTAAATTAGTAATTTTTAAAACATCCGGATTTGAATAATAATTATATTTATAATAATAGGGATTTTAATAACATTATTCTGAATACGTGTAATTAATGTTTGTGCCACAACCAAAAAAATTAATTTCTACAATATGCTAAATTTTTTTTCTTTTTTTTATCATTTTGTTGCATTTTGTTCGAGCCGATTCTGCTAATTTTACAGAAGGCATCTTTTTTTCTTTCTTTTTTTTTTTTTAATCGTTCTTTTCTCTGGTTTTACTTGGCGTTTTATTGCCAAAGCTACATCATATGAGACGTGATGGAAAATCAATAACGTTGTTTCCTGTATCGTAATTTGGGTAATTTTATTGTTATGTATCTGATGGCTGAACAGGATATACATTTTTTTAAAGTACTCAGGTCTCCCGTACAATAAATTATAACAGATCAATTAATAGAACGAGAAGGAACGTAAAATAATAAATATTTGCCTATTTTTTATTAAAAAAAATATATATTATAAACATATTTATTTTAAATAATAAAATATATTTTTGTGAAATAAATACAATTTTGGTGGCATTTCAATATATGACAAAATCATTAAAATAATACATTTATAATAATACTATTTTTTGAGAATATTTTTTATTTTTTTTTGTCTTTGACAGCATAGAGATAATAAGGGTGAATTTAAATAACATTTTACCTATACATTTGCTAGCCAATCGGCTACCACGATGTATAGGTGTAAAGTTACCTTGTACATCCATATAGATATTTTGTATCTGGTAAACCCACCTGAAGACCTGCCTGAAGATCTTCAGCTCTGAGCTAAGAAGAGCTCAGTAAGGGGCACTTAAGACATAATGGAATTTTAACAAAAAAGGAGGAGGGCATGTGAGGTGGACTCACAATACATTAGAGTGGAAGGTTATTTATGTTACAACAAGAGGCCATGATCTAAAACTAAATGGTTGGAGGCTTAGATGGAATGTAAGGAAGTTTTACTTTAGGAGGGTGGTGGATAAGCGGAACAGCCTCCCAGCAGAAGAGGTAGAGATTAACACAGCAAGGGAATGGATGATAAGCTTTTTTTTTCTTTCCTCTTTTGTGTACCCGTCATGCATTTTTCAAGTGCAGGCTTTTAACGTCGTACTTATGTGTAAACATTTTCAGATAAATAATTCATATTCAGTGGGCCCCGGAGACACAGACATCAGAGAAGGGGCCGCATGATCAGGCCTGGATCATGCTAGGGGGGCATGATCACCTCATGGCTAGGTTGCCATAGGTCAAAAGTTTATGGTGGGGGTGGGGTTAAGGGTCTTAAAAAGTGGCTGTTTTCTCTGACCCTCTACCATTTTCTTTAAACAGGAAGGAGAGGCAGTGAGAAGCGTTTGTTCCAGTGTTCCAGTGTTCCAGTGTTCCAGGGTTCCAGTGTTCCAGCGTTCCTGGGTTCCAGTGAGGCTCTACCACTTACCATGGCTGATTTGGAGGAGTTGCTGTCCAGGATCCGGGATTCGGCCCTGCAGCTGGGGACGTCGTGGCTGGAGGAACGTCTGGAGCAGCTGACCGGAGGACCTTCGCGGACGGAGGAGGGAGCAGCACCTGGATCTCCCGTGGCGACGCAGAGGGCTACCAGAGCGCGGCGTGCGCGACCCCCCGAGAGGCTCAGCCCAGACTGGTCCACCGGCAGGCGGCAGGGTTCCGGAGCTGCTGTTCGGGCGGACGTCAGCCCGAGAAGATCTCGTCCGGAGGAGGTGAGCGTGGCGGTGCCGGAGCCCCGTGCGGCTCGCAGGAGCACCAGAGCGGCTGTGCGGCGGGACGGCCGGGGACGGCGTGTATCGTTGTCCCCGGCTCCTAGTTCATCTCGACGGGTGGAGGCGGAGCCTGTTTTCCGGAGGCGGGACTCCCGGCGACCCGGCAGAGCTGAACGGCGGTCTCCCTCCCGGTCACGTGACCGCTCGTCCGCCGCGGCTTCAAGGGACCGGAGCAGGAGCAGGACTCGCTCCTCACGGCGGTCCGGTTCTCGGCGGGCGTCTCCTCCCCGTTCCAGTGGGGGTGGCCGTTCTGATCCGGCTGCCCCTTCATCTGTGCCGGCTGCTGGGCAGTCCAGCCGGGCTTCGTCCTCTCAACGGCTGGCTGCCTCTCCTGACCTCTTCACCACTCCTGCCCAGGGCTCTCTGATGACTTCGGGAACGGCTGAGCAGACACCACATGGCCAGCCTGGTGAGTCTACAGGGGATACTGGTCCCGCAAGGGTTAATTTGGCTGCATCTTTACCATGTTCACAATCTGTGACGGGGGTTGGGGACGTGCCTGGGGTTCAGCCAGGGGCTTGGGGTTCTTTTGTGGGGGCATTAGCTTCCCTTTTACATACCTTCCCGGCCCCATCTCCGGGCGGTTCTGGGGTTGCGCCTGCGTCGCCGACAGTGGTGTGGGGTACTGGTACCTGTGGTACGGCGCCTGCTGCGCCTGTTGCACCCGCTGCTGTAGCTACTGCTGTGCCTGTTGCGCCTGCTGTGCCTGTCATTCCTGCTGTGACCACCGTGCCCACTGCGGCTACTGTTTCTGTGGCTTCTGTTTCGACTGAGGCTTCTGGTGCTTCTGGCGTGGTGGCGGCGGCCGCTGTGGCGGATCCAGTGCGTCCGTCTGATACGGCACAGGGGGAGGTGTACGTCTGTTTTGAGGGTCCTTTGGGGGCTCATTTGAAGCAGGAAGTGAAGGAAAAGATTTGGAAGGGGGAGTATGTCGATATTTTTACCCTTCTGCCATTGGAGCGTTTTCAATTAGATAGGTCTTCTAAGTCTGATGAGAAAAAGAAGGAGGACGAGGAAAGGCGGAGGTATCGCCTGATACCTCGAACTTTTCAAAATTGGTTACAGGCCTTTGCTATCCTAGCTAGCGTGATTGGGGAGAGAGCTTCAGACCAGTGTTCTCAGTTGTTCTGTTACATGGACAGTATTGGGGAAGCTCACAGAGTGTATGGGGGGTTGGCCTGGCTCCGCTATGATGAACAGTTTCGTCAGCGTAAGGCGGTGCGGTCGTCCATGCGATGGGACCATAAAGACATTGCGTTGTGGCTTAAGGTCACGGCCCCTGTTCGACAGCCCTTTTCAGGGACTGCCGGCGGGGCCAGCAACTCGTCGCCGGCAGGACTCAAAAAAGGCTATTGCTGGCAGTTTAATGAAGGGCAGTGCAAGTGGGGTACCAGCTGCAGGTTTAAGCACGAGTGTTCTGGATGCTCCGGTTCCCACCCCCTGTCCAAGTGCTTTAAGAAGGGAAAGGGGGGAAAGGGGTCTGGGTCTGGCTCAAAAGGGGAAGACTCCAGTGAAGCTAAATGAAATGATCCCTTGGTTGTCTCGTTACCCTGACAGGGCGGCTGCTGGGTTGTTGGAAGCTGGTTTTTCTGAGGGTTTTTTCATTCCGTTTGCTGACGTTGGTGTTTGTGGCATTCCTAGAAACTTGAGGTCTGCCCTGTCCTTTCCTGAGGTTGTGGGGGACAAATTGGCGAGGGAAGTTGCCCTGGGTCGGATGGCGGGCCCTTTCCCTACCCCCCCGCTTGCCCATTTGCGTGTTTCGCCTTTAGGTGTGGTTCCCAAAAAGGAACCCGGGAAGTTTCGGATGATTCACCACCTTTCCTTTCCTAAAGGGGGTTCCGTGAACGACGGGATTGACAAGGAGCTGTGTACCGTTTCGTATGCCTCTTTCGACTCGGCGTTACACTGGGTTCGGCGTTGTGGGCGGGGGGCGCTGTTGGCTAAGACCGACATTGAGTCGGCCTTTCGGCTCCTTCCTGTTCATCCGGACTGTTTTCACCTTCTGGGTTGTTTGTGGGAAGGACAGTACTTCATAGATAAGTGTCTCCCTATGGGGTGTTCCATTTCCTGTTTTTACTTTGAGACCTTTAGCTGTTTTTTGGAATGGGTGGTCAGGGAGGAGGCTGGGGTTTCTTCTGTTATCCACTACTTGGATGATTTTCTGTGTGTCGGTCCCGGGGGGTCACAGGTCTGTGCCATGATTTTGTCTACGCTCCAGAGTGTCATGAGGCGTTTTGGGGTCCCCTTGGCCCCCGACAAGACGGAAGGGCCGGTAACTAAGTTGAAGTTTTTGGGGATCGACATTGATACGGTGGCCATGATTTTCCAGTTACCCCTGGATAAGGTGACAGACTTGCGTTTTTTGGTTGGTCATTTTCGTTCGGTTAGGAAGGTGACTCTGAAGCAGCTGCAGTCTCTCTTGGGAAAACTTAATTTTGCTTGTCGCATCATCCCGATGGGCCGGGTTTTTTGTCGACGGTTGGCGATGGCCTCGGCCGGGGTTAAGGCCTCCCATCACTTTATCCGGATCACGCATGATCTGCGCGAGGATCTGGCGGTTTGGGATGTGTTTTTAAGCGAATTTAATGGGAGAACTGTTTGGATGGATGAGGCCGTTTCTAATGTGGATCTGGAGTTTTACACGGACGCCGCTGGTGGCGACGGCTACGGGGCCTTTTTGGGGGGCCGGTGGAGTGCCTCTCCTTGGCCCGCGGATTGGAGGGAGTCTGGCATTTGTCGGAATCTCGTGTTCCTCGAGCTTTTTCCGGTGGTTGTGGCTGTGGAGTTGTGGGGCGATTTGTTCCAGAATAAGCGAGTGCGTTTGCATTGTGACAATTTGGGTGTGGTGATGGCCATTAATAACGTGTCGGCCTCTTCGCCCCCGGTCGTGGCGCTGTTGCGGCATCTCGTTTTGCGCTGTTTGCAACTTAATATGTTTCTGACGGCTGTCCATATACCCGGTGTTGAGAATTCTGTTGCTGATGCTTTGTCTCGACAGCAGTGGTCGCGGTTTCGACAGCTGGCACCTACGGCCCTTCCGGTGGGCTCGCCTTGCCCGTCCTGGCTTTGGACGATGGGGGACGTCGCGCCTTGCACCTGATACGTCGGTCGCTGGCTCCCTCTACTTGGACGGCCTATCAGAAGGCTTGGGCGTATTGGGATGCTTTCCTGGGAACCTGCGGAAACCCTTCCTCTACTGATGGCAAGGTGCTGGCGCTGCTGAGGTATTTAGGCGACTCGTTTGAAAACGGGGTGTCGGTTTCCAAGGTAAACCAGTTAGTCTCGGCTCTCTCGTTTCGTTGTAAACTGATGGGTGAGGAGGATTTTTGTAAAGCCTTTTGTGGTCCAACAGGCTTTGAGGGGTTTTCGCAAGGGTTTCCAGACGAGGGACTCTCGTCGGCCGGTTACTTTTCAGATACTGGGTGGGCTCTGCGACGGTTTGGATGCGGTTTGTAGGGACTCCTATGAGGTTGTCTTATTTCGTGCTGCTTTTGTGGTGGCCTTCTTCGGGGCCTTACGCATCAGTGAATTTGTTAGTCCATCGCGCGGGGTCGGAGGTGGTTTGCGCTTGCAGGACGTGTTGATTGGGGCTGACGTGGTGAAGTTATTTGTTCGGAGGTCCAAGACGGATCAGTTGGGTAAGGGTTTTACGGTGTCTTTGTTTCAGTTGTCCGGGTCGTCCTTGTGTCCGGTGGTGTGCTTGTCCCGTTTTTTACAGTTGCGCCCTGATGTACAGGGGCCGTTTTTTGTGCACGCTGATGGCTCATTTTTGTCGCGCTATCAGTTTGTTGCGGTCTTTCGTAAGGGGCTTGCGCGGCTGGGGCTGTCCCCTGGGGCGTTTGCGTCTCACTCGTTCCGGATTGGTGCGGCCACGGAGGCGGCCCGGTGGGGCCTTTCTGATGAGACCATTCAGCGCATCGGGCGGTGGAGATCGTCTCGGTTTCGGTCTTACGTCCGGCCTCAGCTTGTCTGATGTTGTTGTTTTCGCCCCCTCCTTTCTGTTGGTTTGTTGTTAACCGGTTTTTTGGTTTGTTTGTTTTGCAGATCGTGTTTGCTGCCAGGTGTGGATTTTTGGCCATTCCTTTGTCTACTGGGCGGAAAGGAGGGCGGCTGTTCGAGAACGGGGTGCTCAATTGGGCCTTTCCGTTGACGACGCTCAGGTCAGCTGGTTCGGTTTTAGGGGCAAGCCCTGGGGGGAGGTGATCGCCGAATTCTACGCTAGGGTACGGTCCGGTTCTCCCCCGCATGTTTTGGTATTGCATGGCGGTGGTAATGACCTTTGTGGAGTTCCGTTGAGGGTTTTAATTCGGAACATTAAATGTGATCTGTTGCGGTTGTGGACGCGGTTTCCGGGGCTGGTGGTGGTCTGGTCCCATATCACTCCTCGGCTTTTTTGGCGCGGGGCCCGGTCCTTACAGGGGGTTAACAGGGCCAGGGTTAAGGTCAACAAGGCGGTGTCTAGGTTTGTGTCCCGCTTTGGAGGTATTGTGGTGCCTCACTCTGATTTGGAGGGCGATAATACGGCTTTGTTTCGCAGGGATGGTGTTCACCTGACCGACATTGGTTCGGATATATGGTTGCTAGACGTTAGGTGTGGCGTGGAGAAAGCGGTGTCTTTGTGGAGGAGCCAGCGCTTTCAAGTGGGGTCGAATGCGCTGGCCGTGGCGGGGAACTGAGGTTCCCGTCAGGTTTTTATGGTCGGTTTATTCATGGTACGGGGTGAAATTGTCGCGGTTTTCATCCGAGGTATGGAATCCGTGGTTATTGTGAGTTATGGTGGGCCTTTTTCCCACGGGCAGGGTCCCATGGGAAAGGGAGGGCCTTCGTTTACACCACGAGCTAGTGCAGCTTTACGGCTTGTGGTTGGTGTACGCGGCAACATGTTGGTGTGAGTTACCTGTGTTGAGGTATCGATGTTAAGCACTTAGTTGTCGCACGGTTGGTGGTTGTAACCTCCTTGATTCTAAAGGGTTAAGTCTGGCGGTTTGTACGCTAAGGTTGGAGGTTACACAAGTTTAAGAAAATGTATGTTTTAAAGTTTGAATAAAGTTTTATACGTGTCACAGTATTTCATAAATAAAACTGTGGCCTTTTCAAAATCCAATTTGGTGTCTGTCGTTATTTATTTAACATACACTCTCCACATGACCCACAAATGTATCTAGTGCCTTGATCAAGTGGGCCCCGGAGACACAGACATCAGAGAAGGGGCCGCATGATCAGGCCTGGATCATGCTAGGGGGGCATGATCACCTCATGGCTAGGTTGCCATAGGTCAAAAGTTTATGGTGGGGGTGGGGTTAAGGGTCTTAAAAAGTGGCTGTTTTCTCTGACCCTCTACCATTTTCTTTAAACAGGAAGGAGAGGCAGTGAGAAGCGTTTCCCTCCCACCCTCCCTTGTGTTTTTCTGATGGTTCGTTGGTGTGGCGGGGAACTGAGGTTCCCGTCAGGTTTTTATGGTCGGTTTATTCATGGTACGGGGTGAAATTGTCGCGGTTTTCATCCGAGGTATGGAATCCGTGGTTATTGTGAGTTATGGTGGGCCTTTTTCCCACGGGCAGGGTCCCATGGGAAAGGGAGGGCCTTCGTTTACACCACGAGCTAGTGCAGCTTTACGGCTTGTGGTTGGTGTACGCGGCAACATGTTGGTGTGAGTTACCTGTGTTGAGGTATCGATGTTAAGCACTTAGTTGTCGCACGGTTGGTGGTTGTAACCTCCTTGATTCTAAAGGGTTAAGTCTGGCGGTTTGTACGCTAAGGTTGGAGGTTACACAAGTTTAAGAAAATGTATGTTTTAAAGTTTGAATAAAGTTTTATACGTGTCACAGTATTTCATAAATAAAACTGTGGCCTTTTCAAAATCCAATTTGGTGTCTGTCGTTATTTATTTAACATACACTCTCCACATGACCCACAAATGTATCTAGTGCCTTGATCATGTATGTGATCTGTAAGAAGAGCAAATAAAAAAAATAAACAAAAACAAAAAAAACCAAGAGAATAAATATTCACAAAAAAAATGGCCGTTTTATATTCACAATTTGACCGAACCGACCAACAAAATCTTTAATGAATTATCGAGTGGGAAAAAGGCGACACTGATTTTAACCCCTTAAGGTCAATGGGCGGCCCCAAAACCGTACGGGCTTTGTCATTAAGGGGTTAATGAGGTGTAGGTACGAGATAGGTTGATAGGCCGATGATCAAATAAAGCTTAGCAGATCTGCCATTTTCTTCCTCCATCTGATTAAATTGTTAAGACGTGTTTTCAGCTTCCACGGCAACAACCTATGAATGGCTGCTTTTTGTGGTCACATGGCATTTAAAGGTACACTCCAGCCCTCATATGTATATCCGGGAACCCTCCGAGACGCGGGACGGAGCTTCTCACGTTCTCCTGGTCATGGCGCTAAATCTCTAGGCTGTGGGCGTGGCATTTAGGCACACCCACTCTCCACCCTATTCCCCGCCCTGGGCAAGTTTAAGGTGTTAAGGGTTTAGCTGCACCCCACATACCTCGCTAGCCCTGTAACTGGTGCAGGACTAATAGGAGCGACAAATTAACCATTTGACGTGTAGATTTGCAGAATTCGGCCCATCTCATCTTCCTGTCCTCCCGCGTTGAATATGAGCCTGAAAAGAAAAAGCAACGGAAGCTTTCGGGTATTCTTCAGAGTTTATTATTCTTCGTTCAAGAGGATCCTTGTGGTTGCTAAGCTGACGACTGAAAGGAGTAGTGTTTGAAAACGTTACTTTTGTGGGACCCCCCCATCTTACAATAAAAAAAAGGTATTTTCAGGCTCTTGAGGCTCTGACTAGATGATGTCATCCGGTTACCTAAAAAGTATTACTTGGAGAAAAAAAAAAAAGTATCTTAAAGTTTTAAGATGTTGGAGCATCATTGAGAAAAGGATGGCGGTCTACTCCTTCCTGAGCCAACAAAGTGTGTGTGTAAGTGTTAGTATGCGTGTGTGTGTGTAAGTGTTAGTATGCGTGTGTGTGTGTAAGTGTTAGTATGCGTGTGTGTGTGTAAGTATGTGACTGTATGTGTGTAAGTGTTAGTATGCGTGTGTGTGCGTAAGTGTTAGTATGTGTGTGTGTAAGTGTTAGTATGTGTGTGTGTGTGTGTAAGTATGTGACTGTATGTGTGTAAGTGTTAGTATGTGTGTGTGTGTGTGTAAGTATGTGACTGTATGTGTGTAAGTGTTAGTATGTGTGTGTGTGTGTGTAAGTATGTGACTGTATGTGTGTAAGTGTTAGTATGTGTGTGTGTATGTTAGAATGTAAGTGTGTTACTATGTGTAAGTATGTTACTGTGTGTGTGTATGTATGTTAGATTGTTAGTGTGTAAATATGTTACTATATGTGTGTTTGTTAGTATGTGTGCATGTAAGTATGTTAGTAGTGCTTGTATATGTGTGTAAGTATGTTAGAATGTTAATGTGTGTATTTTACTGTGTGTGTTAGTGTGTGTGTGTAAGTATGTTACTCTGTGTACGTCTCTGTGTGTAGGATGAGCCTGGAGGCTAAAACCCACAGGGTGGCCTCTGGCATTTTTCGTCACGCCACGGGCATACAGTAACACACATGCTAACAACATACTAACACATGCACACTCTACCCCCATTCAGAAAACAAACACTCTAGCTAACAGCATACACTTACGCAAACATACCAACACACACTCTCTCCCATCATCCATGCAGCTCACACACCCTTCCCTTCCGCTCCATCTCCCTTTGGCAGAGCTCTGTATTCATTGCAGCTCATGCTCTCCGTGTGAGCTACCACGCTGCTGTCACCCACCTACCATGGGGTGCATTGTGTGACCCCGTTGGGTGCCTTGGTCAATGGGTTTAACGCCTCCAAGCCAGAGCTTATCCCGCCATTATCTCCGTCCACCACTCCTGACGTCTCTGTTGACGATCCCACCATCCAACGAACTGACCGAGTTCTCTGCCTTGGTGTCACACTTGGCGTCCACTCCCTCACCAAGTCCTGCCGCTCTCACCTCTAAAACATCTCCCGAATCCATCCCTTGTGATATCCCATCTGGACTATTGCAACTCCTACTAACTGGTCCCCCCCCATCTCACGCCTTTCCTCACTCTTTCTCTGTCACGGTTCCTCATTTGCCGCTCCTCTGCGCCAATCACTCCACTGGCTCCCCATACTCTCCAGAATCAAATTCAAACTTCTGACCGTGACCTACAGAGCCCTCAACAACTCCGCACCCCCCCTTTATCTCTACCCTCCTATCCAAATACACCCCTACCTGCCCCCTTCGCTCCTCTCATGACCTGCATCTCTCTTCTCCTTCTCTTCTCCCCACTCCTGAATTCATGCCCCATGCTTGAACCCCTTCTCTGGAATTCCCTTCCCGTCCCATCAGACCTCCTCCCTCGTACCCAACTTTCAAAGGCTCTCTGAGGGCCCACCTTTTTCAAGAACCTTTCCTCCTAAGACTCTCCACCAGCATCCTCATCAAGCCATCTGACCGACCAACAACCTCTACAGATCATCGGCACCCTATCTACTCAACCCCATCCAAGAAGCCATCTCCTACTGTGTCACTTTCCCCTCAACCACCGACTAGATTGTAAGCTCACGAGATCAGGCCCCTCTTCCTCATTAATGTAATAATGTAATTTTTTTTCCTGTTATATACTTACATTAAAGTGAGAATCCCCTTAAATAGGAAATTGTGTATAATTATCCAAATATAAACATTTAGAGTAAATCAGGGTCAACTATTACAATATTAGGATTTGATTTACTATAGAAACAAATAAAAACACAGAAAAAAAGGACGCTCCAGTGAATTTTTTCAGTATCTCCCCCCACCCCCCACCTTAGAATATGGATTTAGAAAAGAATATAGATTTTCTGTGTTCCCATACACAAGAGACGGGTAGGCTGAAGTTCTTAAAAGTATATTACATGGAATTAATATTTCATTGCACCGAATGCTATACATTTTTAATGTAGAATATCAACATCTATATATATATTTTTTGTTGAATTTTAAAACAATGACTCACATTAAAAAAAAATAAAAAAATAAAAAAAAACAAGCAGTGGAAGCACAATGTTCTAAATATAATAAAAATAATTACAATAAAAAGAAATAGTAAAATAATAATTATTATTATTATTATTATTATTATTATATTAGGTTAAAAATTTAAAAGATAATTTAAAAAGGTTTAAAAGATAATTAATAGAAAAATAATAATAGTAATAACAGTAATAATAATTAGTTAAACATTATAAAGATAATTAATAGCAGAATAATAATAATAGTAATAATAATAAGTTTAAAATTATAAAGGTAATTAATAGCAAAATAATAAAAAAATGTAATAATAATAATTAGTTAAAAGTTATAAAGATAATTAATAGCAGAATAATAATAATGGTAATAATAATAAGTTTAAAATTATAAAGGTAATTAATAGCAAAATAATGATAAAAAACAGTAATAATAATAATTAGTTAAAAGTTATCAAGATAATTCATGGCAAATTAAATATAGCAATAATAATAAGTTTACATTTATAAAAATTATTAATAGCAAAATAATAATAATTATTATTATATTATTTTTATCATAATAATAATAATAATAATAAAAAAAAACATTTTAAAAAATACAAAAATAAAATATAATAAAAATGATAAAAAATATTATCACTAATAAAAATAATGATTAAGTGTTCAAAGTTAAGTGAACATTTATTGGCAAAGGTTCTTGGCTCTGGAATATTTTGGGAGGCTCCTTCTGTTCTCTTAAATTCTTCGCCACCGACCGAACAAAAGAAGGGATCCAGAATGGAGAATTGGTCCTGACGTTAATACACAGCCCAGTGGAATAATGGATGTCGCTCCGCTATTGTGTACCGAGTCGTTGACAACGTTGTCGAAAGAAATTCAAACGGGCCAAACAGCTCGAGTCCTGTCATCACAATATGTATTATTCCCATCGCCTCGTCCCGGCGGCGGAAGACGAGAAGTCAGGACGGGATTATAATATGCATTAGCATCTAAAACGCCGGCGATTGAGGAATATGTTATGAGATGAAGGGGATTTTCCCGAGATCGTTCTCACGGTGGGCGAGATTTGTTTACATTTTCATCATGTTCCCCTCCAGAAAATGATTAATAGCCCTACAGAAGAATTACCGTAATATGAATGTATGATGGGGAGAAAAAAAAGATGTTTCTGTAGCCTTCGACAGAAGATATTGATGGGGATGAATAAAGATGAGGTGCCTAGAAAAACATTCAATTAGATTTTAGGCCGCTTTAGCATCTCGACTCGATGAGATCTACGCGGTCCCTTTTGGTGAATGCGTCTTCTGACCTTAATCAGTCCTCTGCTCAGCACCGTACCCCTAATGCCATATGATCGCTTTGGATTTTTACACCCCAAATGCATTATCTTACATTTATCCACGTTGAACTGAAACTGACACATTCTCAAATTTACCTTAAACATTTGTGTGACCGCAGTGACTTGCTGCACAAACCACCATGACTAAGGTTAACTTCTTCTAAGCACACACAGGAACCTAATTACAGGCGTGGTCATTAAGGTCTCACAAAGCTCGGCCTGGTAGACAGAAGGAAGAAGGTTAGGGAGAAGTATGTCCAGTGATGTCTTTAGCCTTAGAGCTCCCCTTCCATGGTTGGTGTCCACACCCCGCTCCTGTGACCCGGAGGATTCGGGTCTTGACCCGGAGAACCGGAGGAGCAGCGATCACCCGGCAATCTCCGGATCAAACCCGGGGAGTTCCCAGGTATGGACATCACATCCCAACACGCCGTGTCCTGAAGGCACGCAGCGCCTTGTAATGAGGTTTATGGAGGCTGTGTTGACCTAGATGGACCAGTTGGGGAGATGAAAGATCTTCTTTGTAACCGACCCATTGTGCAGTGGGAGACCGGGGAGCTTCATCGCTTCAAGAGGGCCATCTGCCACCCACTAGACCAGATAACGTCACTGAGTGTGTGGTAGGCTTGCTAATCTGGAACCCCCCCCCCTCGGGCTGGCTGCTCTTTATATAATGCTTACCATGTAGAGCGCGGCGTGACCTAAACCTCTAGACCTGTTGACCATAGAGGTCAAGCTCCACCTGCGAGAAGACTGAGCCATTCTGGCCCAAGAAACTGGGAACCATCATTTGTTTTACTCGGACTTTACTTGGTTATGAGAAGATCTCATTCATAACCTTCTTCAGGACCTTTGAAGACCCTTAAAGTGACCCTCCCTCATTCGTGTCATTGTCGAATGAATGCAAACCTCTTGTGTGTTATTAAAAAATAAAAATAAAAAGGTGATTGAGCAACAACCTTGTGTAACGTGTTCAGCATCACATGCGCCTACAATTCGATATTAAAACACTATGAATAAAAATAATAATATTTTCAATATTAATTAATATTAATAAATAAATGGGATGCTAATAAACCCATTAATATTTTTCGGCACAGTTTGAAACAAATCGTATACCATGATATTGCTGACTTGTTAACTTACCAAGGAGTCCGTACTTCTGCAGTGAATTTTGTGATGGCGGATGTTGGAATTGTTGTCCTAATTAACATTCCTATAGGGTACTGGAAATTTTTTTTAAGGTAAAATAATAAAAAATAAAATAATCTGCAGTGCGTAGGAATGTATTCTTTCCCTTTGTAAAAATGTGTTGGTTATGACCAACAGGGTGGTAGATAAGTGGAACAGCCTCCCAGCAGATGTGGTACAGGCTAGGGAGGAAATTTAAGGATGCTCAGATCCAGATGCAAAGGGTCCCCTTTAAGAAACTGCTTGCGAACAGGTATATAAAACACTCGGCCACTTATTCTCATTATCAAAAGGGTTAAGTGAAGACACAGTTAAAGAGGCCGTTCCACTTACTCATCTGTTAACGTATTCTTCCCTCTGAAGAACCTAAACCCATTAAGGAAGCTTTTTCAGGTTCTGTGGCAGCGACCATCAGTTCCTGCTTTTGCGTCACGTGATAATTAAGTGTTCCCGACAAAAAAAAATTATGAATTAGACAAAGGTTTAGATTGATTGAAGAATTCTTTCTGGGAAGGGTTTTGGGCAGTGTAAGCGGAACAGCACCTTTAAAACCTGTATAGAGTATTGAATATTTAATTATTTGTGAACATATAATAATACATATAATACATGGAATCATAGAATTATATTAGCCTCTACCACTTCTGCTGGGAGGCTGTTCCACTTATCTACCACCGTCTCGGTATCGTAAAAAGAATGAAAAAAGGGAAATTTTCCTGACTGCCTCCTAATGTATTTTTTTTAAAGCTGGGCTCCTAAGTAAAGCATCGACCTCTGTTAATTAATACAAAAGAATCAATGATGGTTTGAAATCTATAATTTCCGATACATAGAAGTAGATATATTATTAGAACGCATCCTTCGAGCAGATCGCATGTGTTCAAATACAGTTATGAAACATGCGATTTATTTGCGAGGGCATGCAAACGACCAACCTTGTACACTATATATATTAACTCCACATGACAGTATCGGCTAGGGACGGGATTGAAGAATTTCAAAAGACAGCATGACGCGTCGTTTAATCGCATCGATATTAATACCCCTTGGTCCGGTCAACATCACTCCCTTCTCGGCGAAAGTCCAGTTCAAATCAGATGCCGCCGACGCATTTTACAATCAAATTCATCCACAATCAGAAATAGAGATTGGAAAAAAATGTGGTCCCGTTGGCTTCCATGGCCACCAGACGTGGTCACACATCCAATGTATGATAAGGAGAGGACCTCTTATGGTTTTGACCCCACCCGGGTCAGGTATCTCTACAACAGGACAAATTCACCAGATGATGCAGCCTCTCCTCTTTCATCACCGGGGCGTTGAGGGTATGAAACCAAAGAATGCAGATGTAGCTAGTGGGCAAATGATTTATCTTAAAGAGATAGATTTTCTTTCTGTTGCCGCTGACCTTTCCGATGCATAGGCTGCAGGAGGCAAATTTACTAACGAGGGATATCATAGCTGGACGTTGATCAGGAAGCATTAATTAATGTATATCCTGGCGGTTATTACTGGCAACTCTTTAAATGACCAGAGCTAGTTTGATGAAAGCAAGTGCATTTCTATCATATATTTAAAAAAAAATAAAAAAAAAATAAAAAAATCCAATTTTAGTCAATTTTCACGCCACCCTTTTGACAGCAGATCAAAAAAAAAAAAAAAATTCCACTTCTTGAGTCTGTATTGTACTTTTTGTAGCTTATTTCTGCCAATTCTTTACATAACCAGAGCTAGGTTGATGAAAGCTAAGTGCATTTCTATCATATATTTAAAAAAAAAATTTGGAAAAAAAATAAATAAAAAAAAAAAAATTGTAAAAAAAAAAAAAAAAAAAAAAAATTAAAAATTAAAAATTCAAATTGTTGTATTTGTTTTAGTAAATTTTGACGCCACCCCTGTGACAGCAGATAAAAAAAAAAAAAAATCCGCAACTTGAGTCTGTGTTGTACTTTTTGTCCCCCCCCCCCTTTTGTCCCCCCGGTTTCGTGGATCAGTGTTTAATTGTTCAGCGTGTATATTTAAACGCCTCTCACGTTTGGGTAGCTGCGCGCAATCAGCGGTGCGTTTGTGTTTAATGAAAGAAGCACTCTTGTGAACCACAGCGTGGAAAGGCTGATGATATAAGAATTACTGTTCTGTGTAGGCATCGCCGTTAGATCCACCTAAAAAAAAAAATAATATATATATATAGGCATCTCCTTGACATTTCAATACATGTGTAGGCAGATAACCCAGCTAATTACATAGGGTAAGTCATTATTCTCCAACAGTCCATCCCTGGGATGCAAGAATTAGGTAGAACATTCTTTGTCTCTGATGGAACACCAGCCTGGTTCTAGGCAGAAGATGCCTCCTCCTGTCCACAAGCATCAGCTCATACAATTCAAGAGAGAGTGTTTAACCCCTTACCTTCTTCCAGCATGTGGTTTTGTTTAGTTTTTTTTCCTTAAGAAAGGGGGTTTACATATAGTATGACATAGTAGGGTAAGGATGATCTGATATTCCATGGGATTCCAGAAGACAATCCTTCAAAGACAACCCGTGGCTCTGCAGGTCTTCACAAGTCTCCGGCAAACTTCATTCTCAAGAAGAAAACTTCTCTTGCCTCCTTCCATTGTCCTCAGGAATCAAAGAGCACAGCATTTATATCTCAGTCCCCATGCCTGGTAGTTTCCCTGGTAGACCACCGCTGGGTTATGGAATAGTTTGTTAGATCACTAGCCATCCTCCTTGATCCTGAATCAATGAGCTCCAGAATGAATGAAGACTACATGGTCGCATTCTAGACTTCCAAGTTTCATTGTACTCTAGGATAATCCTTCATTGCCTGAAGAACCTACCACCCCGAGGTTCCTCAAACCATCTTGGATCTAGCCTTCAAAAGTGGACATCTCCTGCTCATCTATGGATGTCTACATCCAGAAAGCTGCATCTCCTTTTCTTTCAGGATCTGTCCTATGAAACTAAGCTCCACTGTTCCCTATCTGAGCTCATCTCTCTCATCTCTCCCTGTTTTCAGCAAGACTATATTGAGAGGAGTCTCTGCAATCACGTGGGAGGAGAGAAGGAGAGAGAGAGAGAGGGGGGGGGTTCTCTGCAGTTTTCTGTTTGTTGAGTCTCAGACACACATACAGTGCTGAAGAGAGCTGCAAGTCAATGCATTTTCCCCTGTCTAAGCAAGAGAAAATTAATACACCCTGCAAACAATATCTGACCAGGATCTACTTTGCTTGTCCACTCATTGCTTGCCTCACTGGGAGACAATTTTCATCTTTCATCCTTCTGTACCACCAACAAAATCCATGCTGATGTTCTGTTACAAAGGTGGGAAATGGAAGTATTGATGCTCTGCATTTTTTCCTGGATATTTCAGTGCATTTCTGTGCAGGCGGACTCCATCATCCACATTGGTAAGGAAAGACACCAGATCTATGAACATTTTGATCATCTGGGATAAAAAAAAAAAAGAGAAAGGAGAGAAAGGGTAGGGTTGTTGACAGCCCTTGCAGGGTTGCAATACAATGCTTTCAATTCCTGCTTCAATATGTTGCAACAATGTATCACTGTGTGTTGATGTTTAAAGTTACATAGTCAGAGGCTGTTGCTGAATTCAGTTGGGTTGAAGACCATAAGAGGTTGAAGCCCACAGAGCTTGCTCTCTAGTTTAATAAGGAGGGAGGTTGGGGGGGGGTGGGGGTCTGCTTTTGGGATGGGTGCAAACTTCTTTGCTTGCAATGGAGACTTTAAAAAGACAGAGTTGGATACAGTAACATCTGGCTAAGAGCTAGGATCAAGTTTGAAGGCTAGAAGAAGCCGAGAAGGAGGTGTATGGGATGTCCAGTTCCCTAAAATACTGGATTTTTAGTATTTTCTGTATTTTTAATAATAGCTATTTAAGTGGCAGAGGCAGAAGGAACTTTTGTTTCATCTCAGCTGCTTGTTCAGAGCCTTGGAGGAGATCAGTATGAAACACAGCTTGATCTATACATTGAGTTTTGCCCTAGACATGTTGAAGGTATAGTATTATTATTGGGGATATGGAGCTGGACTGCATGTCTGTTGCTTGCTAAAGGGGAAGGATGAAAGATCTCTAGGAGCTGGAGGATTGCAACAGCATCTTGACAGCAGAAAAAAAAAGAAAGATTACAACAGATTATATCTATCCAAAGATTGATAACCAGAGGCAGATGAAGGGAGATCCACCAGCTTAAGCCTAGACTTAGACAACTGAGACAAGCAAGGTAACAAGGTGATATTAATGTAAAATAAAAGCAGATGGCATACCTAATCTGTATGGAGAAGCATCAGCACACAGACACAGATAGGAGCATGTGTTCAGCTCATAGAAATGGCTGAAAGGTGATATTTGTGGATGCTGGAGATCTTCTTTGGAACCCAGTAGACATTCCATGTCCTCAAAACCACAAGAAGGTGTAGTGAGCCAGCTAAAGTAGACAGCATTGCGGATCTATTAAATTAGACAGGGACAACTTCATAAGCATTTTATATCTGATGGCCCTGGAATTACCTTTTTTTTTCCATAAACCCCCCCATCCACCCCAAACCACCACCACCACCACCACCTCTCCTCCTCACCATACTAGAATACATTGATTCATGGTAGCATTGATGGCTTTCAGGGTTATTTAGCCTGTTACAGAGCAGTGATTTTTACAGCATACTAATAGAGAGGATTTGGCACTCACTTCCAGGGGGATGTTGGGATAGATTGGCTGCACTATTGCCAAAAATATGTCCTTGTACCTTCCCCCTATGAACATTACCACCTATGGAATGGCTAGGAAGGAATGGGGACCCAGTTGGTACCATAGAATAAATGATTATCATAAGCTAAATTCTGTTTATGAATATATATATATATATATAAATAAAAATAATAATAAATATATATAAATATATAAATAATAATAATAAATATATATAAATATATATAAATAATAATAAAAATAATAATAAATATATATATAAATAATAATAAAAATAATAATAAATATATATAAATAATAATAAAAATAATCATAAAAACATATATATAAATAATAATAAAAATATTAATAAATATATATATATAAATACTCTATTAACCTCTGACTGTCCCCATCACTGTGCGATTGACTAATGTAGACTTTTTGAACTGCGCCAGGCCATACAATAAAACACCTGTCCCCAAGGAGTCATTAACTAACCATTAATAAAGTGAAATAACTGGACAACTACATTGTATTAAAGTAATCTATTGAATTTTTTATTTTATTTTTGTGAATTGCATGAATATTAGCCAGAATGAATATTTACATATACAACCTATATATATATATATATATATATATTTAAAATGACATTAAAATAAGTGTTAGAATTCAGTGGAAGTAAGTCCATAAGGTCATAATCAAACGTGTGAGATTCAGGATTACAATAGACTTTTTTTTTTAATTTAGAAATGCTGAAAAAAATATTTATTTCATTATTTATGTTTTTTTTATGTATTTTTTTTTTAAATGTAAACATAATGAAAACTTATCATTATTAATATTTGATTTATATTTTTTAAAAATCATTTAACAAAAATATTATTTTTATTATTTATTATATTTTTTTTATTGAAAACCATTTTTATTTCAAAAATACCACATCAACTAAAAATAATATTTATCATATATATATTATATATATATATTATTTTTTTTCAGTATTCTAGATAGATATATGGCATGGATTTCTAAAACTAAGTTAACCCGTTAAGTCCTGGGTAGAACTGTCAGTTTGTAATACACAGACTGCTTAGGGGAAATGGTCAAATTCAGTTATTTGTAAGAATAAGCACGTGATTTTTTAAATTTTTTGGGGGGGAGATCAGCCTCCAATGGTCCGTTAATTAATGTGAGAACTAATTTCAGGATTCTGAAATATAATATATATATATATATATATATTAACCCTTTACTGGATCAGGGGTTATGTAAATATATGAATAAAAATAATAATAATAATTATATACAAAGAAATAATAATAATAATAATAAAATATGAAAAAATACTGCTTCCGGGGGGGGGGGGTGTTACACCCGTATGTGTTATCCTTTAAGCACACTTATTGTGTCTTTCCAACAGGTGCAATCTTTGAAGAAAATGCAGCCAAGGACGATGAAGTATTCCAGCTGGCTGTCTCGGATTTAAGTCTCAATGACGACATATTACAAAGTGAAAAAATTACATACTCCATCAAGTTTATAGAAGCCAACAACCCATTCCAAGCGGTCCAAGAAGGTAAGCCGGGGCGTATTAACCCCTTAATGGCTGTCCTTAAACCCCATTCATAACAATGCATTGTGAGCCCCAAAAGGTGTTGTCGTGAAGGGTTATTCCCCTCCTAGGTTAAAGAATGCGAAGGGGGAAAAAACAAACTTTTGATATTTTTCCAGGGTATTTCTATACAGGCATTCTAATTCTATTGCCGTGGAAACCGGATAGAATGTCCGTGATCGATTTGCGTCACATTTAAGAATTGGTCCGATCTATGCTCAACGGTGTGTTGAGAAATGTTGAATTTCTGTATGAACGATTCCACGTGGACCATTTTTTTTAGCCGTGGCCGGCTGATTCGCTGACGCCCGCACACAGCTGCAGTTTGAGTCTGAAAGCGCTGCTTAGTAGAAAGGGGCTTGATTCACAAAGCAGGCATTGTATTCGAGGTCTGGCGGTCGAAACTTTTGTTCCACCGAAGGTGGGCGCTGTTTTACAACAAAAGGCTCAGCAGCGTCTAATATGACGGAGATTTCTTTCCCCCATTCCAGTCCTTTGATTTTGCTTTGGCTGCGGCCGTACGGCTCTGAAGGGGCTGGATCGGCATGATGGGAGTTGGAGGGACCCGGGCAGAATTTAACCGTTGAATGCTTTCGGGGAGGAAAAGAAAAATGAAACGGTGTTAAGCAGTGATCTTTTGTGCGTGTTTTATCGGTTGGAGCCGCTGTGACACATTTAGCACATGATGCATTAATCAATCACGGGGGGCTATAAAATTGATTATCTTTTTATGCCTGGTTATTGGAAACTCGCGAGTTGAGCAAATAGAAAATGATAAATTACGGGGGGGGAAATCTCTCATTGTTCGGAGGAAGTGCTTTGCAAGCTTTTTTTTTTTTTTTTTTTCCTCCCCACCACTCACCAAAAAAAATAAAAAATAAAGAGTGGGAACTGGTTCAAGGTCACTTAAAATACTGCGTTTAGTAGAGCCGGCGCCAAATGCCAAGTCAGCGTTTCCTGCTGCAGAGAAAGCAGGTGGGAAATGTCATTGAGCTGGTAGTTAAAGGGTTAATTGTACTCGCTGTAAGGAGACGCCAGTATGTTACGATCTTGGTTGGGGAGAGAGAGAGAAGAAAATGTGGGAATCCATAGTTTTGGGGGACATCGGTGTCTGGCTCTGGCTTGTCATCCAAATGATTTTAACCCTTTGGTTACCAGAGGCTGTAAACCCATTGCAGGCTGGTTTATAGTCAGGGGGTTAAAAGAGCCCTTAAGCCGGATACTCGGGCGTCAATGCTGTGCTGCGGTCTATGACAAAATTTGCTTCAGCTGAACCGTGAACAAGCAATCCCCGTGACAGCTTGTAGCTATTATTCGAACAATAATGGTTCTGGGCCTTATTCGCTAAGGGGTGATGTTGAATGATCAGTTTAAGGAGCACACGCACGTGGCTTCTAATAAACGTATGTGTATACCCCTTTAACATCGTTAAGGGTTAACTATTGAAGGTGCCGTTCCACTCCAGACAAACAGTAATAGCGCTCCTATTACCTATTGATTTATATATCGCCATCATATTCCGCAGCGCTGCACTCTCTAGTAGGTTAATCTTCAGCAGATCCGTCATTGTCTTTCTTCCTCTGAAGGTTTAATCGCAAACAAGCGTTTTACAAGCCGAGTTACTATGGCGACAGCCAACCAGTGCCTTCTCTCCGGTCACATGACAATTAAGCGTTCCCGGCAAAAAATGATAAAACCAGGCAAATTTTACGCGAGTAAAAAAGTATTCCTGGGCAGAGTAGGGGGAACAGCTCATCTAGCCGGCCCATGATGCAGACTGGCTAAGCATCATGGGAATTGTAGTCCACAGCAAATGAGTGTCAGATGGTGACCGTTCCCGAAGTTAAAAAATATCTATCTATATATATATAAAAAAGGTATATTGAACTGATTTCGCATTGAGAAAGCCGCATGTGTGCTTTCTTATTGCCAAATAAATAATTAAAGGGCCAGCGCGCTTGCCCCATCTGTAGTATGTAGTTATTGGGAAGGTGTCCTAATTATCATGAATAATGTACAATAGTAGCAATAAGTGTTGTAAACAAAGTGGGAAAATCACAGAAGATGCAGCATTTAAGTTGTTGCCATGGGAAGCCAGACTTTTTTATTTTTTTTTTAATTTTATTTAAATGTGTAAATACGGTAATTTGTGGTCTTTTTACATAAACCTCTGCCGCTTCTGCTGGGAGGCTGCTCCACTCATCTACCACCCTCTAAGTAAAGTAATAATGTTAGCACTATGTTTTTTTAATATTTGTTTTTGTCTTTAAAGCTGTTGTTCCACTTACTCACACTTACTTTCTCACACCTTTACAACTAAATGCAACATTAGAAGCACCGTTCCGGGAACACTTAATTGTCATGTGACACTAAAAGCAGGCACTGATTGGCTGTTGCCATAGAAACCGGGGGGGGCATTTTAAATGTTTCTGTGTTGTTGTTTTTTTATGTGATGGAAGAATAAAATGACAGATCCGCTAAGATTTCTTCGCTTAATTCCTGTTTTGTCAGTGGGACAGCAGCTTTAACCGTAGGCAGCAGATGATTTTTTTTTGGCCATAGCTGATCCATTGAAAATTTTCTGGATGACTATATAATTGTACCCCTGCTTTTTTATATCAATTGCCCCTCCTACTTTATTCAGCCCCTCCCACATCGTACAGACCTTACGCCTGGCAATGTATGCCATTCAGCAAAAGAGAAGTTCAGACCGACTCGGCCCCCCATCTAGTCTGCCTGTGTTACCCAGAGACTCAGACCTTAATCAGTCGTTGGTCTCGTCTTAGATTCAGGAGCCGTATGCCTATCCCATGTGTGTTTACATCCCCTCGCTGTATTACCCTCTACCACCTCTGCTGGGAGGCTGCTCCACTTATCTCTCACCCTCTCATTCAAGTAAAACTTCCTTACATCACATCTAAGCCTCTGCCCCTAGAGTGATTTCCATTTTCACCTTCAGGTCTAGAGAAGCAGTAGATTGTGGGCCGATCCTCGTACCATTTCAGTTCATAAAGTCCCTCGGGGGCTGTAGTTGGAGTCCATACCTTGTATTGGGCCGACACAGGAAGACACGTGAAGACACTAGCGTTGTGCACAAGAACCAAAAACGTTTTGGGCGAATTAGTTTTGTTTCATGCAGTTTCGGTTCGGAAGGCTTTTTTTTATTTGGAAACAAAATTTGTTGTCACTCCCTGTCATTCACTCACCTCGCTCGTGTTCGCTTTCCCTCAATGTCTCCCCACCTTCCCCAACAACCTCTTCTCTGTCTCCTCTTCCTTTTCTTCTCGTCATTCTTGTTTTTATCCACTTCATGGTCTTCTCTGCTTTTTGTTCTTCTCCTCTTCTTGTTGTTCTTCTCCTCTTCTTCTGCTACTTGTTCTTCTCCTCTTCTTGTTCTCTGTTTCTTGTTCTTCTCTTCTTCATCTTCACCTCTTCTTTTCTGCTTCTTGTTCTTCTCCATCTCCTCTGGTTTTTGTCTTTTTCTTCCCCTTCTTCACTGCTACTTGTTCTTCTCCGCTTCTTCTTCTCCTCCTCTTCTCGTTCTTCTTCTCCTCTTCTTCTTTGCTACTTGTTCTTCTCCGCTTCTTGTTCTTCTCCTCTTCTTCTTCTTCTTCTCTTCCTCTTGTTGTCCTTTTCATATTCTTCTTCTTCTTCTTTGCTCTTTGTTCTTCTCCTCTTCTTATTCTTCTCCATTTCTTGTTCTTCTTCTACTCTTGTTGTTCTTCTTCTTCTTTGATCCTTGTTCTTCTCTTCTTGTTCTTCTTCTCCTCTTCTTCTTTGCTCCTTATTCTTCTCCTCTTCTTGTTCTTCTTCTCCTCTTCTTCTTTGCTCCTTATTCTTCTCCTCTTCTCGTTCTTCTTCTCCTCTTCTTCTTTGCTACTTGTTCTTCTCCTCCTCTTGTTGTTGTTTGTCTTCTTCTCTGCTTCTTGTTTTTCCTTTTCTTGTTCTTCTTCTTTGCTCCTTGTTCTTCTCCTTTGCTCCTTGTTCTTCTCCTCTTCTTCTTTGCTTCTTGTTCTTCTCCTCTTCTTGTTGTGAGAGTGAGCGAGAGCTTGCGAGAGACAGAGTGAAAAAAAACCTCCAAAACAGAAAATTCGGAGCCTCGATTTTGTTTGTTTCTTTGGGGCCCCTCCTCGTTTTTCAATCATTCCAACGAAATGAAGAATCCCACGTGTCTAGGCCTCAAGATAGTCCATCAAGCGACGGGACTGTTGGGAGTTATGAAATAGCGCATCACACAAGCTAACTTTTTTGCCATCTGCCGTTTAACTTCAGCATTTTGCCGTAGAGCCGACACGTTAAAATAAAAATTAATGACTGCAGTTTGGGGAGGAGTCGGGAAACTTATCCGGTGTCATAAGACTAATGAAGATAAAGGAAATGTCTCTTCGGAATCTCATCATACCGCAGTGTGAGTGATTACCTCCAGATAGGACATGCGCGTCATCCACTCTTTGACCTTTTTTTATATTAAAAAGTCATTGCGGTGTCTGCAGTAACTTAGCCGCTCCGTTAATCGAATGCGCGGCCGTCTCTTTTTCAGCTTTTAAAACCCACGTAGTAAAATATTATTTGGAATTTATAATATCAAGAACGGCTCCAGCGAGTAACGACTGGTTCGTTCCACGTCGATTTGTTGAGAGCTACTTGCTGAGAGGGTGGTAGATAAGTGGAACAGCCTCCCAGTAGAAGTGGTAGAGCTGGATCAAACGTACAGATAGGTGCTGCACAATTTCCTTCCTGAACATCCATATTTTATTTAATGTCAAGGGGCTGCCTAAAAAAGAGAGAGATTTGGACCGAGTTGGCCCCGCCCCTTCCTTTAAAGGTGGCGGCACTGGGGTATGACATCATAGAGCAAGGACAGCGGCACGGAGGGGGGCGGCCCTGGGTTAGGCTGGAGGCAAATACACCACTAAGGTGCATCTGGGCATCATCAATATGCTATGACCCCTGAGCCCTGCCATTTCTCCATTTAACCCCTCGTGCGCCATTTCAATCCAACACTTTCCATCCGTTTTTTTTTTTTTTTTTTTTTGTTTTGGAGAGTCTAGAAGAGTCTTCTAATCTTAAATCGCTTTCAGATCATTTTATCGTGGATCATTTGTATTTTTTCTTTCTGGACAATCAATAAGATGAAACTTCACCCACTTTAATATCCTGCTTTTCCAAATCTTGACTTCCTATCGGCTCTGCATGAGCACGCGGATATCTCACGGCCCCCGAAGCTGGCAGACATATAAACACGTGGGACACAAATCCGGGCTCTTCGAGGAGAGTAATGAGTAAATGCGGTGGTGGTGGTGGTGGTGGGGGGTGTATGGGGGTTGAGTGCATCACCAGCACAGATTATCGACACGCTTAAGCCTTCCCACAAAGCCTTTTACAGTCTGCCGCTGCCGTCATGCTAACCATCGTTCCCGTGTTAAACACCCAACGTCCGCACCGCAAACCCGACCACGTCTGTTCTCTTGGACAGGGGAGCTGTAGTCCGTAAACTGATGATACCGGGCGATGGAGTCCCAAAAAAACTCTACGATCCTTCCTGATATTCCTCTTCCGCCTTCGAAAGCTGCAGTTCCACCTACAAAAATAATTTTTCCTGCTCTACAGTCTTCAACCCTGTCCTTGGTCTCGTCTTTAGGAGCCACATGCCTATCCCCTCACTGCATTAACCTCTACCAGAGGTTGTTCCACTTATCCACCACCCCTTCAACATTGGAAAGCAGCTTACCCTGTTCAAATGAACACTTTTACAACTAAATTCAGCAGAAATAATTGTTTAAACGTGTAAGAATTTGTATTGTTTGTCGTTTTTGCCGGGAACACTTAATTGTCATGTGACGCAAATGCAGGCACTGATAGGTTGTTGTCCGAAGAACTGAAAAATAGCTCCTTAAAAGTTTCTGTGTTTTTTATGTGATGAACGTATGGATAAGACAGAGAACACAAGGATAATGGATTGATTGGATAATGCTGGCTCTGCCACAGACTGCCACCCATGTTGTTGGCAGTCTGTTGTTGATGTTGAGTGCTGGGATGGAGGACTATAACAGAGGGTTAAGGTAAAAGATGGGGAGAAAAGGGGAGAGATAGTAAGAAAACAGAGAGATAAAGAGAATGAGGAAGAGATAATGAGACGAGAGCTGGGGCGAGGTAGAGAGAACTGGGAGATAATGAGAAAGAGGAGTGATGTGGAGAAAGGGGAGTGACAGTGAGAAAGAGGGGATATAGTGAGAAAATGGAGAGATAAAGAGAATAGATGAGCGTTAATGAGGAGAGAGCTAGGGGAGAGATAGAGAGAAGTGGGAGATAATGAGAAAGAGGAGAGATGGAGAGAAAGGGGAGAGATAGCGGCAGCAGCACATGGTTTCCACGAAGCCACCAAACACCTTGCACCCCTCCCATTTAAGTATATTTATATACATTTAGATTGAACGGGATGGGTGCAAGCTGTCTGATGGCTTCTCAGATGGAGCCCGTGTGCGGTGGCCACTGCTCTTTTCTTCCTTAAGATCTGAAAAAAGAAGTATTAAACATATTATATATATATCTTGCCAAAATAAACTGTAACTGCCAAGCTGTGTGATGTATGTAAGTGTGTGTATGCATGTATGTATGTGTGTGTGGATGTGTTTGAGTATGTGTGTGTATATGTATGTGTGTATCTGTGTGTGAGTATGGGTGTTTGCGTATAAGTGAGTGTAAGTATGTATGTGTGTGTGAGTATGTATGTGTGTTTGCGTGTGAGTGTGTATGTATGTATGTGTGTGTGAGTATGTGTGTTTGCATTTAAGTAAGTGTGAGTATGTATGTGTGTGAGTATGTATGTATGTGTGTGTGAGTAAGTATGTGTGTTTGCGTGTGAGTGTGTATGTATGTATGTGTGTGTGAGTATGTATGTGTATATGTGTGTGAGTATGTGTGTTTGCATATAAGTGAGTGTGAGTATGTATGTGTGTGAGTATGTATGTGTATAAGTATGTATGTATGTGTGTGTGTGTGAGTATGTGTGTTTGCGTGTGAGTGTGTATGTATATATGTGTGTGTGAGTTTGTATGTGTATATGTGTGTGAGTATGTGTGTTTACGTATAAGTGAGTGTGAGTATGTATGTGTGTGAGTATGTATGTGTATAAGTATGTATGTATGTGTGTGTGTGTGAGTAAGTATGTGTGTTTGCGTGTGAGTGTGTATGTATATATGTGTGTGTGAGTTTGTATGTGTATATGTGTGTGAGTATGTGTGTTTACGTATAAGTGAGTGTGAGTATGTATGTGTGTGAGTATGTATGTGTATAAGTATGTATGTATGTGTGTGTGTGTGTGTGTGAGTAAGTATGTGTGTTTGCGTGTGAGTGCGTATGTATGTATGTGTGTGTGAGTATGTATGTGTATATGTGTGTGAGTATGTGTGTTTGCATGTAAGTGAGTGTGAGCATATGCTTGTTTGTGTGAGTTTTTGTTTCTGATAGGTAAAAACAACACCGCAGCACACCTGGGGTCGGCAGCAACATGCAGCGTTGGAACTTTGAGGCCTGCCGCTTGGTTTCATGCAGAAAACTGGACATTCGGGCCCAAAAACCAGTCGCCGCCCCTGAGCTGTAGGTAGTTGTAACGAGTTCATGTACTTACGCCGCAACGGCGGTGGTCGGCCTGTGATAATAGTCGAGGTTTTCTGTTTTTATCCCTTTTTTTAACGAGTAACTGTAGATATCTAAACCCCACAGCCGAGGGAAATCCCGCTCCTACCAGCTGCGCCTGGGATCACACCCTCGGCTGGTAACTACACATTTCCTCACAGCGCGTGCTGTTGTTAAAAGCGATTGCCCAGTGGGGCGAAGCAATTTCACAAAGTACCCCCTAAAGTCTTCCTCGATGAAAGCGGGAGTTATGTGGGATTGGCACCGGGGGAGGGGGGGCGGCTGCGTGATCGTGAAAGCCGTCTGTCAGTCTGATCTGTGATTAAGTAACAATTACGCCGCGCGGAACGTATAAATAACCGCTCTATGTTTACATTATCAGGACGCCCTCTAATCTTTTTACCTCGGCGAATAAGATGGCTGACGGCCGAGAAATCAGAATCAACAGCTGGAAAAAATATAATTTACCGTATTTACGGCACTGGCCCCGGCAATCTGTAATAACCCCCAGCTCTGTATACAGTAACTACCCCCCAGTGATGTACACAGTAATGACCCCCTAATTAACTCCCTTTATCTGCAGGCCTGCAGGCGCCGTCGCTGTCAGTCATGTGATATATTGAGTGGCTTTCCCGGCTCAAACACCACACTGAGCTGATGCTTTACGGCAATGCTAATGAAGTCCCTCCCTCCATAGACTTTCATTAGTCAGAGAGTCCGGCCGTGTGATTAAGACAGAGAGCGTCCGTGGTTTCCCACAGGCAGTATGATAAGGAGTCCGGATGTTTATCTAGCAGATTTGGCTAAAATAACAGAACTCCGACACTTACAGATGGCTAATATGCAGCTAAACCAACTAAAAAACGATATTTTGGAATTATTTAATCCGATGTTAGTGATTAAATAAATATTAACGAAAACAAGCAAGCTGTTTTTTTTTTTTGGGAAGGGGGGGTTTAAATAGATAACCGTAGTGAAGAGAGCTATAGGGGGTTAATCTTTGTGCCCTACACACTTCAGAGGTTGGTTACCATAACTACGGAGTGGAAGCTCCTTTATAAGGCTAAACGGAGCTAAAGTGTAACCCTTTCATTGCCAGGGGCCCACTGACGAAATGTTTGTGAACGGGTACAACATCCGCCTCTGATCCCCTCCTGTTAGTAGACATAAAATACTATAATATTCGGTAATATGATGGATTACCATAACTTTGGAGAATGTTAAAAAAAAAAACTTTTTATATTTTATATATATATATATATATATATATATATATATATATATAAAATATAAAATTTATATATATATATAATATATATATAAAAAATAATATACTTATCAAAATAATTTTTTTAAAGTTTTTATATTATCTATATATAAAATATAAAATTTATCTATTAAAAAAAATTATATATAAAATAATATACTTAATACTTAATATACTTATCAAAATCATTTAAAAAAAGTTTTTATATTATATATATAAAATGTGTATATATATATATATATATAAAAATATATATATATAAAAATATATATATATATAAAATAATATACTTTATTTTGATAAGTATATTTACTCTCTCTCTCTCTCTCTCTCTCTCTCTATATATATATATATATATATTACATAACATACAGCATAATTATATATATATATAAATATTTTTTCGAAATAGTATTTATATAAATATAAAAATCCGAATTATTTTATTTTTATGTATTTTTTTATTATTATAAAAACCTAAATCTACGCTGTGTTCAGCTGACTATTGCTGTATAATTTCATGCACTATATATTTTGTAATCTTTTATTTTAATCTTCTTCTTCTTTTTTTTTTTTTTTCGCATTAGGATTATCTGTGATTTAATTCTTTTCCAATGAATCCTTTTGTCCGCTGGTAACAATAGAGTTAAAATAACTCCGAGGTCCAAATCCTTTTCCATTCCAACTAACTGAGCAATATGTCAGCTTCACGGTGACCTCACCGACATATCCATTCTTGGTTTTCTTGATATTTCAAGTTGTTTTTTTTTTTTACTTTTATTTTTTATTTTTTTTATGTTTTTTATTTTTTTTTTAACGGCTCAATCCAAGAGGTATAATGTAAAAGATATCTTGTTTCGATCAATAAGAGGGTGAGAATGATAGAAATCAACCGTCCGTAACCGGTACATTTCTTACTATTGTGCTGTGGTTATTGGGCCACAGATGTTAGTTCCGCAGAGAGAGAGAGAGAGAAGTCTTCATACGAAATCCCGGTTTCACCACTAAAAAAAAAATAAAAAAATAAAAAAAAATATATACATATAAAAAAAAAAAAAAAAAAAAAATATTTGGCAACTGGTGGATACCGCTAGGTATTTTGGAAGAAATATGCAAATTCAGGTACATGTTTTTTGAAAACTAATTTCATAGTTGGTAGAATACGGAGCTTCTACGGCGTAAAAGCGGAACATATCAATATTCTGGACTCTCCACATTGTTATTTAGTAATTAATGGCCACCGCGTTGGAACAACATTGCTCTAAGTGCTGTGAAGTGATTATGTCTAGCCTTAGATTCAGGAGCCATATGCCTATCCCATGCATGCTTAACCTCTACCACTTCTGCTGGGAGGCTGTTCCATTATCTACCACCCTCTTTGTAAAATAAAGTTTTTATGGACAGATTATTATTATTATTTTTTTTAATGGTTCCTCTTGAATTCAGCTCTGATTCCCCGGGTCAGTTTTTTCTTTCTCCGGGCAGGGGAGAGGTGTTTGGCCACGCCCACTCCCCTCCCACTTCCCCTCCTCCTAACCCACCCCTTCACAAAGCCCCAC
The DNA here is from genome assembly GCF_027358695.1 of Spea bombifrons. Taxonomy (NCBI): domain Eukaryota; kingdom Metazoa; phylum Chordata; class Amphibia; order Anura; family Pelobatidae; genus Spea; species Spea bombifrons. The sequence goes on along the minus strand of NC_071097.1, from coordinate 3,945,310 downwards.
CCCTTCACAAAACCCTTCTGCCGGAAAAAGGGAGAGCTGCGGGTAACCTGCGGGCATGAAGCTCCAATGACTCGGGGAAGGGTATTGGACTCAAGAAGTCCTTGATGTGTAGGAACTGAAGCTGCCCCTCGTGCTTTTGTTTTCTTACTGCTTTTCGGCCCTCGATGACTTAAAAGTAAAGAGGATTTAAGGATAAAATTGCTCTGAAAACCTACATCATTCTGGATCCAAACATGGAAGTTCTTTGAATGTCTTCTCTTATCGAGGACTAGATTTCTCCTCGTTGGCTTGAAGGATGTAACCAAAAACGAATGCCATATGACTATACTGTATGTATTTATATATATAATCATTTGGATCTAATGTAAGGAAGTTATACGCCGCTGAGAGGATTGTAGATCAGTGGAACAGCCTCGGAGCAGAGGTGGTAGAGGTTAAAACAGTGAGGCAATAACAACATACATGGGACAGACATACGGCTCCTGAATCAGAGACGAGACCAACGACTGATTAAGGTTTGGGTCTTTACAGCAGGAGAACATATATTTTATGGAAGCTCAACAGAACAACAAGGCGTAAAAGAAGAATCTTTCGAGTTTCTTACAGTAAAGCTTCTGACCCAATTAAGGCTCGGCTTTCTTTTTCATTTTTCAGAGCTCCCTTGGTAGTAGATTGCATCGGTTTAACCTCCGAAACTCTCCCATAACCTACTGCTGGCCCCTCTTTAATATTATGAGTCGAATGCGAGGTTCTGCGAGGTGTTACGGGATTTTTTTTTCTTTTCCGCTCCTTTCGTGGCACGATCTTCAGCATTTCTTTCGATGGTTACGGATCGCTCGGCAGATGCTGCGTAAATATCAAATCCCAAATAAATTCCCTCTTCATTACCGTCTGTGACAGCCCCAGACACGTTCTTATTTAATTTGTCAGGGCTGCATGTTTGAGGAGAAGATCTCCAATTTATTAGCGGCCACGTCTCCTGCTCTTGAAAGGGTGCTCAACAAACCCCGCTAACAACCTGATGGAGCAAACCAAAATTCTGGTCCCCCTCCCCCATAATTTTGTAATTATGGAGGAAATGAAGAAGTAGTCAACGTCGGACCTTTTCTAACGTTCATTATGGGTGTTCTGAGCTTCACATGCCGGGAGGGCTATTATTGAGACAAATTAGTAGTTGTTTTAGCAACTGCATGTAATAGAAACATAAAAAGATAGCATTTGATGGCAGATGAGACTCATTCCGCCATTCGGTCCAATCCTTGGTCAGGTCTTAGGTTCAGGAGCCAAGTGCCTACATCAAGCATGGCTTACGCTTCCTCCTACTGAAGATATTCCGCTTGCTTGCAGGTTGTCCTTGGGCAACTGGTTTTTCCAATGGGGTCTGCTCAGGTTTCCAGAGAACCTAATGGCAAGATGTATCCATAGTCAGATACTTCATATGTCTAGGTGAGAGAACAAATCTGGTGAAGATGATGCCTTTACCAGGTAACTAAATGACAACAGATTGCAAGCCAACTTAAGGCACACTACACTATACATATCTTAACCAAGTTTATTCGTCTTCTTCTCAGGGCTACCACAGTAGACTTCTATAACTATATCATATACAGCGGCATCTTCTGACCAAGGCCAACTAGATGTTTCAAGGTGGCAGCAACATACCTGGACAGGTGGCACTACTGAGAGACCCAGTGGCCTACTGCACCATGGTCTCTCGGCACAGCCTCTGTAATCGAACTTACTCTCCACCACGTAACGAGATATGACATCATATCCTGGTGCTCAACATAGAGAACGGAGGGCAAATATGAAAATGGTGGTGGGCGGATGGGTTTGGCCAATTATAGGAATTGTATTGAAGGATTAGCTGAGAAGATCATAAAAAGCACAGGATAGAACTACATTTTAGCTCCTTTTTTCTATATGCCGCAGCTTTCAAACCTTAGCTTACTCTCCATCACAATGGCGGCTGTTATGCAGAATTGTGCGTTGTGTTATCATGGATTTTAACCCAAAAAGATAAGTGGTCTCCTTGTCAAAGCAACTCAAAATAGACTGAGAGCACTACATATACAGCGTGACCTATGCTAGCCGTAATGTTAAGGTGTTTAGCAATATCCAATAAGAAACCTGCTTTAATATGTATCCCTTGACCATTATATTTGGGAGAAGCTGCAGCTCCAGAGCTGAACCACCCCCTTTGCTACACTATCTGACTACAAGAAGAATTACCACAGTTCTTAAAGGTGCCGTTCCAATGATACACAACAATAACAACACTCTGTAGTGTGTTACCCACATTAACATTGGTGGATTTGTTATACTATTCTTTCCTCTGAAGCTGAAGTTTCTACGGCAACAACCTATCAGTGCCTGATTGTCAGCCACATGACAATTAAGTGTGCCTGGCAAAAAAAATACTGAAAAAAGAATTTGACCGCAAAGTCGATAGGTTTTCTTATTTTTTTTTTAAGCAATGGAATTATAAGATTTCGTGGTTGTTGCGCTGTGATTGGTGCTTGGGTTGATCTGTATTCATGACTTCATCGAAAAGCCTGCCAAAAAGCAGTCTTGATTTCCCAGTCTGTGGTCTCGTCTCCCCGCAGATCTCATTACCTGTTGTATCTGAAATACGAGCTTTTTTGATTCTTCTTCTTTGAGGAAGGCGCGTGTCTAAAATAACGGGAAGGGCCGAGATAGCGTTGCCGACACACAAGAGAGATGGATAGCTTCTTCATTGCTGGAGTAAACTTGGGGGGGGGGATTGTTGAGGTCATCGTTTTTTAAGGGTAACTAAATTAGTTAAGTAAAACTAGAAAACTTAATGGGGAGGAATAATCCGGCTAGTCCCGAGAACAGGAAGTTAAGATTGCTGCTCTCACCGTAGACACATAAGCATACCTGGGAACGCTCGGAGTGAACCAATGCTTTGACGGTTCTCCGCGCCATGGAGCTCAATCAACGGGTTGCAGGGGCGACGTTTAGGCACCTCCCACCTTATTCCCCCTCCCGCTTCCATACAAATGTTGGCTAGCCACACCCACTTAGACAGCTAGCCACACCCCTCTCGTAGCTAACGGGAAGCTCTCTCTTGGCCACCACTCTGAAGCTGAGGGCCACCAGGTGGCTCTTCCGGTAGGAGGTCCCACCGGAGCCAGATCCTGGCTCCCCAAACCAAGACGTCCTGGTTTGGACACCTGAGGTGAGGTACACTGTATTTGGTGACATGTATATGAAAGAGTTAAAACGGGAACAATAAATTCAGCACACTGAGGCATTTAGAATGTCACGGGCATGATGACAGAGCATCCATTTCGGTAACTATTTTCTCAAGGTGAACTTTCTTTTTTCTTCCTCCGAAGTGGTGAGAAGTTGAGAAGGTCCATTGGCATGCAGCTGCGGGCTGCAGCTTCTTCTAAGCGTCTGAGAACTAATGCTGATTAAAACACGGGACTAAAGAGCGGTTCTCGCATACAAACGGGCATGTTTCCGAAGGAACGTTTCGGTACCAAACGTTCTACCGGCATCTCGCCGTCCTCCGGAATTAGACACGCACACAAAGAAGACAAACCAACAATCATCGGCTTCTGTCTTTCTATATTTTTTTGGCCCGTTTACCAAAATTCAGCATTATTAAAATAGCAGTAACTCGACAGAAAGGATACTAAAGACTGGACGCAGCCTTGTTGTCTGCATGGTCTGAAGGATTGGTGAAGACCTGAATGGACATTTTTCGCGTGGTCTACAAATTGGTGGTGGGTGAAAACCTTTATCTATGTCTGAAAATGGTGGAAACTTTCATTTCCAAGCCTCTTCATACCTTGGAATTGGATAGGAGACATGAAGCTCTCCCTCTTTTGGGGGAGTGGCTTTGTGAGAGGCAGGGCTAGGTATGACTGGGTTGGGCTACGCTCTTAAATGGGTGTGGTATAGGTGGGGGACTGGGTGGTGGTGACCAAACACCACTACCTCGCCTTCAGAGAAAAGTGACCAGGAGACCCCGGAAAAACAGTGCTTCACCCGTAGACTCCAGAGACTTCCCGGGCTTGCTAATTTTGCACAAAATATTTCAGGAGGAACCTAACCATCTCCTGGGCCGTTCATATCAGTGATGATTGGTGTTCTCCAAAAAGGGGCAAAATTCTGTGATATTCCTATGAACCAAATCTCCTGTTTGTACTACAACTAGACAGGGGAGCCCTTTAATTTGTCCTAAATTAGCAATGATAACCCCTTCCAACCCTAAGCTCTAGGTCCCAAAAGAGTGAAGATGCATCCTTGAGGGCTACAATCCTGGTAGGGCTTCAAAATGTTTATTAAGCGCATGTATGCAAATTGTAGCCATTATATAATGCATGCCTAAGAACTCCCAAAAAGTCTAACTGCTCAGAGCTCTACTTCTCCTGGGGTTGAGAATAGGTCGGACCTGGGCAGGGAGCTCTTAGCATGTCCACATAAACACAGACACAGCCACTGGTTTCCTCCACCACAATTTGTGGTGTCCGTCACCCTGCCAGCTCTCTCCACAGGTGGATTGCACTGCCCACCACTGAAGGAGCAGGGCTGGTTGGGGAGATCATAATTCTCCCACTAACTGTCCCAAAATAAATAGAGAGCGAGGTCTCACGAAGCGCGCAGGCTATTGATGTTGAGCTCAGCACTCTAGCTGCTCTTTCACAACAGGAATTATGGAAGGTAACAGATGGGGAGAGAGGGTAGAGATAGATCGTGAGAAAGGGGAGATATGGTAGGGAAACTGGGGATAAAGAGAAAAGTATATGGGAGAGATAATAGGGAGAAGAAATGGATAGACAGAGAGAAGGGGAAGATGGCGAGAAAAATGAGAGATGGAAAGAAAGGGGAGAGATAATGAGAAAGATGAAAAATGGGGGAGAGATAACGAGAAAGGAGAGTGATAATGAAGAAAGGGAGCGATAGGGAGAACTAATGAGGAGGAGACATGGCAATAAAGGGGAGACATAAAGAAGTAAGATACAGATAACGAGGAGGGGAGACAGATTAAGAAGAGATATAAAGAGGAAAGGGATAGATGAGATAAACCAAAAGAGATATAATGAGAGATAAGGAGAAAGATGGGAAGAAAGGGGAGAGATAGTGAGAAGTGGGAGAGATAAAGAGAAAAAATATTGTTTGATTTTATTTATTTGAATGACTTTGGGGGTGACATATGTAGGTGGGGGGGGGCATTTCACCCTTGGGCCGGCCCTGGCTCTCGGGTAGAAAACCTGCTTGAACATTGAGGGTGAAAACAAAATCGTGTAGCTGTCCGCGATAAATAAAAGATGAAGCCTGCACAGTACGACGCACGATGTTTATCAGCTGGTGGTTCTCCGAGACATCAGTTAGAATCTCCGTTTATTAAATGTCGGATCCTTCTTCCCGGCGACCTCACGGTAACATGATTACACCCGCTACACATTTGCTTTTTAATCTTATCCGAGTGGCGTTGATCGGCATGACATCATCTTCAGCTGGCAGTCTGGTACTTTTATGGGATCTGCACGGGGGGGGGTGAAAATTGGTCTTATTGCCATAGCGACAGATGGAAAACTTAAATGAGGATCAGAGACGTAGTAACCTTGGGTGTTGTCCTAGGCCTGAAACCAGGGCAGCTCCCTCAACTACCCCCCCTCCAGGGCCGCCATCTTTATTGCTGATCGACAGGATATGACATCATATCCTTGAACCTTAAAGCAGTCCGTAGTGGAAATGGACCAGTTTGTAAGTAGTCCGGATTGCCCAAGATGGATGGTGGGACTGCCGACCCCCTGGACCTGGAGCCCCAGGTCAGAATACATCGCTGATCAGAAGGACTATAGCACTGGTTGCTATAGTGATAAAACTACTTTCACGCTCAAATCATCCCATAATTCCTTTAAATCTCTTCTATTGGGTGCCTTCTGCTCCCAGCTCAGCTGCAGCTTCCCTGGAGTTTCTAGGGATCCAAAACTAATGAATTATTGTGAATTCATGATTCAGCTCAAGAGATCAAGGGTTAATATGATGCTGCCTAAGACCTCGAATGTCTTTCTTACAACAGTGCTGTGGCATAATAATAATAATAATGATAATAATAATGATAATAATAATGATAATATTTTCTTCTGTGTTTGCCTTTTTTTAAATAATAATAATACTGCAAGTAGGAGTTGCTCCCTGCCCATTTCCTTCCCACTAAATGCTCTCTAGGACTAGCCACACCCCTAGGCATAGCTAGCCCCCCCTCTTCATAAAGCCACTCCCTCTCGGAACTTACCATTTGGTTCCTCACTGTATTAAAGACGCTGTTCCACTTGGACAAATGTCACTGTAGTATCATAAACACGCAAACCTTGATCTTTAAGATGCTTTTCTCAGTTTCTATGGCAATAGCCAGTGTCTGCTTTTGTGTCACGTGACCATTAAGAGTTCCCTGCAAAAAAATATGAACGCGTCAAATTTTACAGGATTAAAGAGCTTTTTCTGGGGGGGGGGCATTCAGCGTTACTAGAAGTTTCTTACGCTGCAATTAGTTACGGTGTCACATTCAGCAGAGTAAGTGGGACAGCAGCTTTAAATCAATATTCATTTATCCGTAGGCTAATTTAAATGATGCATGTGCACTGAGCTGGCACGCCGAATGCCGGCTGGGGTAGACAAAGTGGCCGATGAACACCAGCGGCTTGTGGGGGCAACTCAAAGGGGGTAATTCCGTCACTCATGATGCCCATTGGCCAATACTTTTATCTCATATGTCAAACACTCCAATAGCTACAAAACCTCTTCCAGAAACACCACGACTTACCATGAATAATGCATAGATTGTTGTTGTTGTTGTTCTAACATTTAGAGGAAATAATTAAATAGTAATAAAGAATGCCCGCTTGAATAAGAGACTTATGTGCCCGCCAAGTTAAGCGTTCAGAAGATATACCAGATATTAAGCCGTGTTTCCGTGATACCTGATTGTATTAGAACAGTTCATTTACATGACATCGGCTGCTTGTCACAAGTCACTAGTCAATTTTAGACACGATAACCTACTCAAGATCAGCCAGGCACTTTACATAATTAAAAAAAAAATAGAACCGAATATGAATAATGAATATTTTAAGTTGATTACCCACAGGCTTATGCAAATAAAATTTTCATCCATAGAGACTGTAAAAATTTGAACGCTGCTCTCGGTAAAATGAAATAAAGAGTGCAGATATAAAAAGAATTATTTTTTTTTAAAAAAAAAGAAGAAAGAAAAACAATTGGAAATAAAAATGCAATTTTTTTATAATTTTTTAATAATTTTTTTAAATTAAATTAAAAATTATAAATTATATTTAATATATAAAATATAATTTTTTAAAGATTTTTTTGTATATATTATTTTTTTTATATATATATATTATTTTTACGCACTAGAGAAGCTAGCGGTCCCTCTAGAAGCGGGCGATGAGCTGCTGGCAGGACATCGCGTCCTCTGTAGTCTGTGTCGAGTGAATTAAAAGCGTCGCACCTGGCTCTCTGGTGCGGAGTCATTGTGTGCGCGGGCAGAGTCCGCCTCTCCCCCTCAATCTCTGGCGTGTAGTTAATCTCTTTCATATTGTTGGTAATCCTCAACGCATTATGATGTTTCTCACTATTTGGATGACATTGCCTCAAAAATGGGTCACTACTGCTCTGAAATCCACAATCACGGTGAAAAACTTCATTATTGGATGTAGAAATGGGAATACAACACTAAAAAAATATATATATAAATAATATTTTTTTATATATATATATATATATTCTATATAAATAAAATATAATAATAATAATAATAATAATATATATTTATTTATATTATTTTTAATATATTTTATCCTGCTAATTTACGTTATATACTACAAAACTACAAAAAATAATAATAATGAGAATTTAAAAGGACTGGTCATTTAAGTGATGACGGCTGAAATGACCGTTTTAATGTTTATGGAATTAGCACCATGTTACCCATTTTGTGCATACTGCTGTTAACCTTTTGAATGCCAGTGGCGTGCTATCCAAATAGTTAAGTGTAATCAAAGCCATGGTGGATACGTTGGTAATAATAATAAAAAAATGTTTAACATTTTCTGTTTCTACAGTAAAAAAAAAAAAAAAAGCATTAAGTATACCTGCCAACAGTCCCGGGACAGTCCCGTTGAATACCATTTTGATGAAAAACATCTATCTGAGGCATAAATTGTTGGCGCTATATAACTAAAAGATAATAATGATAATAATTATAATAAATATTGGGGATTCCGTCACACTATACGACTGGATATCGCTCAGCCGGCACCCCAAATTTAGCGAGTCCTGTCTAATTTTCCGTGGCTGTATTACTTACCAAGGAGATTTTTTTCCCCGTATGATTCCAAGAACAATACACGAAGAACGGCATCCATAAAAAAAAAAAAGCCGGCATTATCTAATAATAACTTAGAGCGCTGGAGAGGTGTTTGATTGATTAAGGAAGTCATTTCCACCTCTTATTAGTGGTGTCGTTGATGAAATCTGACACAAGGAGTCTAAAGGAGTAACCAAGACCGACACAGCCTTTTGACGCGTGAACTGCGAGTTCCGACTCGGCCGCCATGTAATTAACTGACCTCCGGAAATCTCAAACACAACCCCTGGTCTGTGTTTCAGGCTGACCGGGGACAAGGCTTTGTTGCTTATGGGGTATTTAGTCAAATGTTCTTCACCAAGCATGTTGATACCTACCCCTGCTAACCCCTCCGACCCGGCGCAGCCCTCCATAGTGTTAATGGACCCAGTTGGAAAGATCATTGAATAAGTAGTGGCATTCCTGTTGCCCCCCGGGACCACAACGTCACGTGGCAATTAAGTGTTCAGACAAATAATGTGAATTTTTTTTTTATTAATTATTGCTGGGAAATACAAAAAAAATACATGCATTTAGTTACAAAAGTGTTAAATTCAGCAGAATAGCTTCTTTAAATGTGTTTTTTTTAAAAAATAAAAAAATTAAAATTAATAACTTATTTCGCCGGGGGGGTGGGGGGTGGGGGGTAGAATATCAGATGAATAATATTAAATATTATTTTTGATTTATTTAAATTGAAATATAAAATTATATTTAATATTATTTATCTATTAAATATAATTTTATAAAACAAAAATCCTGTAATTTTTAAAATAATAATAATAAAAATAATAAAAAATCCTGAAAAGTAATTTTCAAGTGACAGGCCTACTTCAAATATTTAGTATGCCGGCTTCTTCACATTTCTGATTATTAAGTTTATTAACTCTGATGTAATTTAGCGGAGTATTCTTTATTTAATTAAGAGAACAAAGAGCGAGCTCTAATTCAAATTATACGCTGTTCGTAAATCAGTAATCGAATCATATTTTGTCTTCGTTACATCGTTACCAGACGCCGTACCTTTTCTGAATTTTTTTTTTGCTTTTTTTTTCTTTTGTCTGGTATTGTCTTTTTTTTTTGTCCTGGGAAATAATAATCATTATTAGCTTAGCAATTAAATGTACAATTTTTATTATTATTTTTTATTTTTTTGGAGGACAGGACAGATTTTCTGAATGTTACTGAATTGTATTTGTTTTTAGCTGAAGGATATGGGGGCGGCGGCAAATGAGGATAATTTTGCATTGTAAATAATTACGTGTTAGGTGACTATTTTTAATCTTTTTTTTATAAATTCTCCGTATGTTCATGAATATTCTTCAGGTTTAGGATTGGCCATCGGGCACACTGGACGGAGATCAGTTTCTTCTTTCTTCAGGCAGGGTAACAGTGTGTGTGGCCCCGCCCACTCTCTGTCCATTCCCCACCTACAAAAAGCTTTCTGTATCTAGCCATGCCCCTACCCGAGGCTACTGGGAAGACTTCGGGGTAGAGTACCCTGGGCAGTTCCCCAGGTATCTACATAAACCAATGCTCTTTCAATCCCTAGTGACATATCTGTATCGGCAAGCCATTTATGAACATGACGCGCTTTTTCAAATTTTTTTGTGATTTTCCGAAAATCCTGTAGTCAATAAAGCTTTTTATTCTTAAAGTACGATAGAGTCCGTTTTACACGGACTCCAATGTATTTTACTGCATAGAAATCGGTGCAGGCATTCTTTGGCTATTCCAGTCAGAAAATGAAGCCTCCGTTTCATTTAACCCCACCCCCCGACTGCCTCCTCTAAAAGCAGGAAGCATTCATCAGTACAAATCTTGCACGTGCTCAGTAGCGATCCCATTGAAGCAATAGACGCCACCTCCTATAGAAGATCACTTAGCTGGTCAGGAGAGATCCCCAACCAGCCCGTGCTCCCCGCTGCTCGCAAAAAGCAGGACAGTGGGACACTGCCCCAAAATAGGGACTGCCGCTGGAAAACCGGGACTGTTGGGAGGTATGAAAGAGCCGCTGTTTTTCTTTTTAAAAAATTTCATTGGCTTATGGAACGTTCCCAGCATTTAGCCTCTCAGTGTAGAAGGCGCTTGCTTAGTTGAGAAGGTGAATTGAGTAATACCTTGGACAATCACGCTTCTGTTCTTAGGAGAAAATTGCATCGGGAACGGAGGAAAACGGAGTCGGAGGGATAAACGGCACGAATAGTTAGTTTCCGCTGTTAAATTTTTACGGTTATATAAAAGAGAAAATTACCATATACTAAAATTTGATTTCGGATTCTTTTAAAGAAGGCATTTAGCACTGGAAAGGTACCCACTCGCGGAGCTTAAGGCGTGTAAGCGGAATATTTATGGCTCCCTAAACTTACATCTCTAGCTATTTGCGGCAAATGATTCCGTTTGGATAATAACAAGAAAACTTTACTTTTTTTTACAAAAATGCTCAATATTAGGAACACTTTAGGTGTGATTTTTTTTCCATTTTTCATACTTTTTTGGTACTTTGCATATCAAAGCTGCAATTTACCACTTTTGTATTAAAAATGTCGCATTAGAAAAATAATTCCTGGTACCCTTCCCAGAAATCATTCTTCAATCAGCAAAAATGTTGCCTTATTCACAGTTTTGTTCGGGAACACTTAATTGTCATGTGAAACAAATGTAGGCACCGATTGGCTGTTGCTTTTTTTAATGCTATTAAAACATAATAGAAAAAAATAAAATGTCAGATCCAGGCCCAGAATGGCCAACTGGCACATTGGGCAAATGCCCGGTGGGCCACTGGCTAACAACACCCCATACTGATTTGCCACTGGAGCTGCTGCAGTGTGGACAGCCAATTGGATATGTCCGGCCGCAAGCTATGTACCCAGCCGGCGGCCACGCTTACCTGCCAGGCTGACTCCTACATACGAGCAGGACCCTCACAAGCCCACCATTCTTTGAACTTTGTGTGAAAGTGCGGTAAGGCTAGCTGGCAAGTTCTTGAACCTGGTCCTCAAATCCTGTTGTATCTGCATGAGTTAATGTATATTTGTACCTTTACTACCACATTGGCGTACATGTATGTCCTAAAAAGCTGTGGCAAGATGCCCGTTACGACGTACCAGTACACCCTGTCCTTAATTCAGCAGCAGGACTACTACACGGGAAATCAGGCTGCCTATTGGCAGCAGAAGCCTTCCCGTCGACCAATCGTTTGTAACAGCGCTTAGTACGATCACTGATACGCCGTTATAAAAGGAATGCCTGATCGCACGATCAGGCATTCCCTTCCGTCACTGATAACGCCCAATGGAAGATCAATGGAGGCCAGGATAGACCCAGTAGGGTCTCAAAGGAATGCCCTATTTTTTTATAATGAGTGTGAGTTCATCAAACACAGAAAAGGGGAATCTTAGTTAGGCCCACATATGGTAAAAATGGCAAAAACTGACGGGGTTAAATCACACCGCGCCGCGGAATATGTCAGCGCTGAAACCCGAGTTAAAAAACGGATGAGCATAGCATCAGTTACATTGGATTTGGATTATTTGTTTGCTAATCTGCTGTGACCTGAAACGCGCAAGAATACCCAATAAGCTAAAACAATATCCTGTAAGTACATTTTAGGTACGTTTTTAGGTTTTTCTAAATCAAAATCGCAGATTACAAGATCCAGTCGGATAAAATCTAGACCGTAAGAAATACGTAAGCGTTCCCAATACGAGAGGCTGTCTAAGTAACCCCCCCCCCAAGCAAATGTGTACAATTTTCTCGTACTGGAATTACGGTACTTAATTATAGAATAGATTTATTTATTTTTCATTTTAATTATACTTTTTCTGGGATGGATGTAATTAATTACCCTGCTACATCACAGCTCGACACAGAATTCGTCCCTGAGATAAATCAAAAGCTGCAGATTAGGGGTCTTGCGGGCCCTGGAGCAGTTAGACAAAAAGGGCCCCCTGTCGCTCCCCCTCCTGGGGGGGGGATTGTCACTTACATTGCTTGCCTAGTGGCCAGACGCTCCCTCACCATACCTGCGAAGCTTTTGGCTCTGGCTCCCTTGCGAGATGCTGGTAGGAGGTCCTGTTGATGCCGCTGGTGGTCCCGCTGAGGTTGCGGGCGGTCTCGCTTACGTCTCGGGGCACGTGCCATTGTCCCGTCGTGTCCCTCACTGCTCTGCACTCCGGGAAATGACGTCACTGAAGGAACCTACAGGCCTCAGTAATTTCTTACCACGTGCCTCCCAACTGCCCCCCTTTGGGGGGTAGAAGTTGAGAGGCATGTTACCACATCCTGTCTGTCCTGTGGCCCGTAGCTCCCTCATTGCGCCATGTGCCTGGCAATAGCATTGCGAGGGAGCATCATTGTCAGTGCTCTATCCAAAGAGCCAATCAGATCACTGCTTGGTGGGACGAATGAGAGGAATTAGCCATCTGGCGCTTTGGGCAAAGACCCCACAGTTAGGTTGGCCTTGATGGTCCTTTTTTTGACCTAAAATACTAATGTTACTTAAAACTGCCGGCATATCGTAGGGTCCCACAAGCCCCCCTTTCGTGTTGCATGAAAATTATGCGTTTCCATCAAAAATTATGAAGGCAAAATCTTTCTTAATTAAAGAATAATTCCTGGGAAGGGTTTGGCCACTCGGCAGAACGACACGACTACTAGGAAAGACGCTTCCGTCTCCCGCTTCCGAGAAATTCTGCCCTTCCACCTACTTCGTAATAACGCTCTTCTAGACAAGGGTCTCAATTCCCCAAATTATTGCCTTTTCTTCTTGAAATAACAGTCATTTCTTGAACGAAGTTGGACCAAATTACAGGGAATGAAGTTTAGATGTGCCGATCTCAGGAGGCTTTTCGCAAAACTAGGCCAAAACGCTTCACCTCTCCCCCCCGTCCGGCCGCCATATTCATTGGCAGCCCAGCCGCTCGCTGTATCATACAGAGATAGCGGGAGAAGCTAAAAATGAGCTGTTTCAGTCAAAACGTGGTGAATATAACATTTTTCTAAATTCCGTAACAAATCATCCTGTCAAAAAACTAAAATAGCTTGGCCTTCCGAAAAGGGAGAGTCGCCATGGAGACAGAACATAACATTATGAGGAAAAGCTTCATTTCTCTCGACCTCCTATACATATGTCAAAAAAGCGAGCGGCCTCCATTTTTCTTAATAGGTGGATGGTGGGGCGGGAAACGAGCGGGGGTAGGGTGCATAGGATGGATGCCGCCGTGGCCTTCGTGTAACCGCGGTGTAATGACATGTTATCTGGTAGGTCTGATTTTAATCACAAGCAGTAACTCATTTTGAAACCATAGAAACCAAAACTTTTTTTTAAAATGAATTTTATATGTTTTTTTTTATTAAACACCGCAAATAGTATTAATTTTTTAATATATTTTGTATTAATTAATACTAACATTACCAAGATTATATAATAATAATAATAATAATAATTATTATTATTATATATTATATTACATTTATTTTTCTATTGACTAAGAACATTATTAAACAACATAGATATTTTCTTTCTTTTTTTTAAAGAATAGCTCTGGAGGGAGAGTAATGGACGCAGGGGCCGATAACTGGTGGGTCCTAGGCACCCCAATCCCTCCCCCCTTTTATATTTTAGGGTGGCCTGCATGTAACTGGGCTAATAAAGGGGCCAACGGGGGTTGGCTGGTGGCCCCTAAGGACAGCCTCCTGGGGTAGTTAATGGGGTATATGAGGGGGAATAAGGTCAAAGAATAGTTCATAGTATGTGGCCCCTAAGGACAGCCTCCTGGGGTAGTTAATGGGGTATATGAGGGGGACCACTAAGGGGAATAAGGTCAAAGAATGGTTAATAGTACATGGCCCCTAAGGACAGCCCCCCTCGGGTAGTTAATGAAGTATATGAAGGGGACCACTAATGGGAATAAGGTCAAAGAATGGTTAATAGTACATGGCCCCTATGGACAGCCCCCTGGGGTAGTTAATGGGGTATATGAAGGGGACCACTAAGGGGAATAAGGTCAAAGAATGGTTAATAGTATGTGGCCCTTAAGGACAGCTCCCTGGTGTAGTTAATGGGGTATATCAGGGCGACCACTAAATATTTCCCATAGCTGACATATCGTAATAATACGTTAATAAATAAGTTAATAAATCATGGTCTATGTCTGTTTATATGAGGTTGGTGGGGAATAAAGGGTTAACGCGATGGCCCTCCTTCAGTCATGTCGTTTTCTCTTGATTATTAAGAACAATATTAAAGGAATTACTCTTTTTCTTTAAATATTACACTGATTACTAAGAAAGTTATTAAACAATGAAATACTATTTCAATTTCTATTTTTATTGATTATTAGGAATACTATTAAACAATGTTATTTTACGCTTATTTTTGTTGTTGTTTAAAAATAATATTATTAAACAACGCAAATAGTATTTAAAAAAAAAAAAATTCTCTTGATTAATAATAATATTATTATTAAACAATTTAAATATTCTTTTTATTTAGTTTTCGGTTGATTAAAGCGTAATTATTCCTAAATGCAAAAAATATGTTTAATTCATATTTATATGAAATTATGAAAATACTGTTTTTTCAAACGTTATTCATTAAAAATGCAAATAATATTTGCTTTATATCATTTTACACGCATTTTTTTTGGTTTATTAACAAGGCAGTTCAAAAACACCACTTATTATAACATCATAAATTCATTTTTTTAGATTGATTGATTGATCGATTTATTTTGTATTTATTATATTTCTGTGGTTTGCTTTTTTCTTAAATAAAAAAAAAAAGGAAAATAAAGATATTTAAAAAAAAAAAAAAAATTAACTTGTTCTCCACCAAAAAAATTAATAATTTTTTTTTCCACTTTAAGGGGTTAAAATTCTTATTTTACCCTGGAGAATGGGATGACTCATGACTTAATGACTAAATATGTTATTTTAATTGAAAACATTATATTTTTTTTAAAACTAAATACAGCAGTGGAAATTTCATCTTTAGAAACTTGCATTTTGTTTTTTACCGGAAGAGGGTGGTGGATAAGTGGAACAGCCTCCCAGCAGAGGTGGTAGAGGTTAATACAGCGAGGGGATTTAAACATGCACGGGATGGGCGTACGGCTCCTGAATCTAAGACGAGCCCAACGACTGATTTCCGGATCGCACGCCTGTATACTGCTCACAATCTGCAGCGTGAGACGAGGATTTGGTTCGTTATCCCAAGTAACGGAACGGGCAAGCGGGGTAGCTGCCAACAAGCTGCCGCTGACTTAATTCCCGCCGTGATCTTGGCAATAGACCACACAAGCGAGCCTCACAGAGGGGCTGATAACTCATCACAGGGTAGCTAATTCATTCGCTTTCATTCTCTTACTTAGGTTGGAAGGGGAAGGGTGGGGGGGAGCCACTACATCTTTTCAACTGGGCCAAGAGGGATAATCCACACTTAATCTGGATTAACGACTCTGCGGTGTTTTTGATTTATTTATTTCTTAACTACTTCAGGGTGGAGGACAGTTCCTACTCGTGGGGGGGAGGGGTTAGATGATGTATCAGTTGCTTAATCCATTCATAAAGGCGAGATACAATGTGTCAGTGCGGGTGTTAGCGTGTGTGAGCGTGAGTGAGTGTGTGTGAGCGTGAGCGAGACACGGACGCTTCCGGGACCTGAGAAGTCTTTCTTCAGATGGAATCCTCTTAGGTCCCAAAAGCTTATGTGACTTTTATCTGTTGGTCCAATTAATGGTATCGCCTTCAACTAATGACTCCATCTTTTTTTGGGTCAATAATAGCAAAATCTGCATTTCATCCGTCTTGAAAGAAATTCCAAAACGGAAAAAAATTGCAGAATTCTAGAATTATGTAACATTGTAAAACTCATACAGTTATATAAATATTTTAAGCTTGGGTATGATACTTTTTTGGCGCTGAATACAGTAATAAGTTACCCCCGGTGCTGTATACAGTAATATAACCCCCCCAGCGCTGTATACAGTAATATAACACCCAGCGCTGTATACAGTAATATAACCCCCAGCGCTGTATACAGTAATATAACCCCCCCAGCGCTGTATACAGTAATATAACCCCCAGCGCTGTATACAGTAATATAACCCCCCAGCGCTGTATACAGTAATATACCCCCCAGCGCTGTATACAGTAATATAACCCCCAGCGCTGTATACAGTAATATAACCCCCCAGCGCTGTATACAGTAATATAACCCCCAGCGCTGTATACAGTAATATAACCCCCAGCGCTGTATACAGTAATATAACCCCCAGTGCTGTATACAGTAATATAACCCCCAGCGCTGTATACAGTAATATAACCCCCAGCGCTGTATACAGTAATAACCCCCCAGCGCTGTATACAGTAATATAACCCCCCAGCGCTGTATACAGTAATATAACCCCCAGCGCTGTATACAGTAATATAACCCCCAGCGCTGTATACAGTAATATAACCCCCAGTGCTGTATACAGTAATATAACCCCCCAGCGCTGTATACAGTAATATAACCCCCAGCGCTGTATACAGTAATATAACCCCCAGCGCTGTATACAGTAATGTAACCCCCAGTGCTGTATACAGTAATATAACCCCCCAGCTCTGTATACAGTAATATAACCCCCAGCGCTGTATACAGTAATATAACCCCCCCAGCGCTGTATACAGTAATATAACCCCCCCAGCGCTGTATACAGTAATATAACACCCAGCGCTGTATACAGTAATATAACCCCCAGCGCTGTATACAGTAATATAACCCCCAGCGCTGTATACAGTAATATAACCCCCAGTGCTGTATACAGTAATATAACCCCCAGCGCTGTATACAGTAATATAACCCCCAGCGCTGTATACAGTAATATAACCCCCCAGCGCTGTATACAGTAATATAACTCCCCAGCGCTGTATACAGTAATATAACCCCCAGTGCTGTATACAGTAATATAACCCCCAGCGCTGTATACAGTAATATAACCCCCAGCGCTGTATACAGTAATATAACCCCCCAGCGCTGTATACAGTAATATAACCCCCCAGCGCTGTATACAGTAATATAACCCCCCAGCGCTGTATACAGTAATATAACCCCCAGCGCTGTATACAGTAATATAACCCCCAGCGCTGTATACAGTAATGTAACCCCCAGTGCTGTATACAGTAATATAACCCCCCAGCTCTGTATACAGTAATATAACCCCCAGCGCTGTATACAGTAATATAACCCCCCAGTGCTGTATACAGTAATATAACCCCCAGCGCTGTATACAGTAATATAACCCCCCAGCACTGTATACAGTAATATAACCCCCCAGCACTGTATACAGTAATATAACCCCCAGCGCTGTATACAGTAATAACCCCCCAGCACTGTATACAGTAATATAACCCCCCAGCACTGTATACAGTAATATAACCCCCCTGCGCTGTATACAGTAATATAACCCCCAGCACTGCATACAGTAATATAACCCCCCAGTGCTGTATACAATAATTACCCCCCAGCGCTGTATACAGTAATATAACCCCCAGCACTGTATACAGTAATATAACCCCCCAGCGCTGTATACAATAATTACCCCCCAGCTCTGTATACAGTAATATAACCCCCAGCTCTGTATACAGTAATATAACCCCCAGCGCTGTATACAGTAATATAACCCCCCAGCGCTGTATACAATAATTACCCCCCAGCTCTGTATACAGTAATATAACCCCCAGCTCTGTATACAGTCATGTCGGGCATTGACAAAAACCTGGTTTTATCTAGTTTTGTTCCAGTAAACGTCCTTCATTATGTGATATTTTGGGTGACTCTCTGGCTCAAACACCGCACTGAGTTGATGCTTTATGGCGATGCTAATGAAGTCCGCTCCTCTATAGACTTTCATTAGTCACAGTGTCTGCCTTGGCCATTAAGACTGAGCCATTCTACTGTTCCCCACAGGCAGTATGATAAGGAGTCGGGGGGTTTAGTAGATCGGGGCTCAGATACCAGAGCGAGAACAAACGGCTGATATGCAGCTGCCGGAAAACAATTTTTTGGGGCAAAATATTTTTGAAAAATAATTTTTAATCGGATGAAAATATTTACATTTTATGTTGCTTTGCGGTTGGCTGCTGAGTGGACCATGCCACGTTTACTTTAAGGTCATTCGTTGTCTTGCTTTAAATGGCAGTAGTGATGTTTCTCCTAATTAGTGATGTCATACCAGCCAACTTATTTTATTGAATTCTACTTTCAAATGTTTTTTATGTGGTCATCCAGCCGAAGAAAACTAAAAAAAATATTAAATTCCGGATGGATTATTCTGAAAAGTATCTTTAAATATATATTTTTTTCTTCTATGGAAATGAAAATCATTATAATCATATAATTAAATTATTATTATTAATAATAATATTTTTATTATAGTTATTATTATGATTATTATTTTTATTATTATTATTGAAAATTTTTATTTTTATTATTATTATTTTAAATTTTTATTATTACAAAAAATGATTTTCTGTTTTCTTCTCGATGCTACCAGATATCACTCAATACAGATAATAATAATAAAAAAAAAAATCTAATAATTGCTCGTATGATGAATCACTAAGAGGTGAAAAATCGATCGTGTGTTGACTGCGCTCCCAGGTGGCTCGATCTTCCTCCTTCTGTGGCTTTTCCTACAATAATTGTTGTGTCTGGCATGATAAAAGTGTCTAGTCCTGATGTCGGGTTGTTTCAGAAAAACATATTATTTCACCAGGAAGAGCCACCAAGGAAAAGCCCCACGTGGCCAAAAGTATGTGGACGCCTCACCATCACACCTGTAGGAGCTTGTGGAACATCTCCATTCCTGACCATGGGCATTAATATGGAGGTGTCCACCAGGGAAACGCGACCCGGTGACCCTCTAGGGCCCTTAAAGTCATTATAAAGGGCCAACACTGGTGAGCATCCCTTGTAAGAAGAGCTGAGCTGGCCCTGTATCATACATATGTCAATCTGTACGAAGCTATCAAAGAAGTCTCACAATCTTTCTATGAATTATACAGGACCCTAAATGTCTTGTGAAGTCGGTGAGTTGAGACTAAACTATAACTTATCAGGCCGGGACTGGCCATCTGGCGCTGGCCACCTGGAAGGCCTCCATAGCGCTCCATACGCACCCGATCTCCAGCTTAGGTCCGTTGGTGGCCACCAGCCTTAAAGTGACAGGGCTGTCTCGTCATTCTCAGTCCAGTCCTGATACAGAAAAAAATAAAATGATGGCTGGACTTCTGTTCCAGAGCCGCATGGGGAAATGTTCTCTTTGCGGGCAAGTGGAACAGCTTCCCAGCAGAAGTGGTAGAAGATGAGACCAAGGACTGATTACGTTCTGAGTCTTTACGGCAGGAGAAACGGGCAGACTAGACGGGGGCCGAATGGTCTATGTTGACTCAAACTGGAAGTGTTTATTATCTCCTTCTGTTAATATGGACCAAGCCATGCGTTGGGGTAAAGCAGTATCTAATCACCTATATTATCACCATAGCAACCATTGTTATTGTGTAATATTCTGTTGGTTGCCATGGTTACAAGACCACTTTTGGTGCTTTCGCAGCACGGTGGCTCTTAACGCATACCGCGTCACCAGGTCTATATTCTTAAAAATAGTTACTATGGCAAAATAGATCATTAAAACCCTAAAATGGATTAATTACCAATGGAGGATAACTAATGAAATCTATATATATGGGACTTGACAGGGCTGTTATGAAGAATGGAGCTGCTAGAGAGTACGCCTGATACACGGATACACACTTTAAACAATTAGAGGGTGGTAGATAAGTGGAACAGCCTCCCAGCAGAGGTGGTAAATGAATTTTCTTTGGAAAAGTTTGCATCGAAAACTTTTGTTATTATTTTGGAATATTTAACACCGAACGGTACCTCTAGATACTTCCATGCTCAAGGCAGGTATCGGCTGTTAATCACTTTCCAGGAACACATCCGCGATGCAGTCTTATTCTAATATTATTTATATCGCAAATGGGAAATCACACAGCCGGCTTTGGGGAAAAAAAAAAAATAAATAAAAATAAAAAAAATAATCTCCATTTCTTTCGGGTGTTTTTTGTTTTTTTTTATTACAGGCTTGCGATTTGATAAGGATCCGTCTCCTTCGTTTAGTTTTTTGTCTGAAAAATAAAGTAAAAAAAGCACGAGCCAATAAAAGAAAAAAAAAGCAATCTACGCAGAAGTATAATAAAAAAAAAACAAAAAAACAATTTGAACAATCTAAAATCTTATAAAATATTGTCATAAATGTAACGTTGTATATGTTTATTATATATAAACATTATTGTGTTTCTAGTAAACATTTTCCCCCCCAAATAATTTTGATTAATAAATAATATTGATTATAATAATATTAATATTATTATTAATAATAATAAATTATTAAAATACCATAAAATGTCCAAAGTAAGATAGGAATTATATATATATATATATATATCTTTATAGTTCAAACGTTTGGGGTCACTTAGAAATGTCTGGGTTTTTTTTTTGTAGAAAAGCATATTTTTACCATTAAAATAACATGAGATGGATCAGAAATCCAGCGCAGACGGGGTTAATGTTGTAAATGACTACTGTAGCCGGAAACGGCTGATTTTTAATGGAATCTCTTCATAGGCGTACAGAGGCCCTTTATCACTCCCATCACTCCTGTGTCCCAATGTCCCTTTATCACTCCCATCACTCCTGTGTTCCAATGGCCCTTTATCACTCCCATCACTCCTGTGTTCCAATGGCCCTTTATCACTCCCATCACTCCTGTGTTCCAATGGCCCTTTATCACTCCCATCACTCCTATGTTCCAATGGCCCTTTATCACTCCCATCACTCCTGTGTCCCAATGTCCCTTTATCACTCCCATCACACCTGTGTTCCAATGGCCCTTTATCACTCCCATCACTCCTGTGTTCCAATGGCCCTTTATCACTCCCATCACTCCTGTGTCCCAATGGCCCTTTATCACTCCCATCACTCCTGGGTCCCAATGGCCTTTTATCACTCCCATAACTCCTGTGTTCCAGTGGCCCTTTATCACTCCCATCACTCCTGTGCCCCAATGGCTCTTTATCCCTCCCATCACTCCTGTGTTCCAATGGCCCTTTATCACTCCCATCACTCCTGTGTTCCAGTGGCCCTTTATCACTCCCATCACTCCTGTGTTCCAATGGCCCTTTATTACTCCCATCACTCCTGTGTTCTGATGGCCCCTTTATCACTCCCATCACTCCTCTGTTCCAATGGCCCTTTATCACTCCCATCACTCCTGTGTTCCAATGGCCCTTTATCACTCCCATCACTCCTGTGTCCCAATGGCCCTTTATCACTCCCATCACTCCTGTGTCCCAATGGCCCTTTATCACTCCCATCACTCCTGTGTCCCAATGGCCCTTTATCACTCCCATCACTCCTGTGTTCCAATGGCTCTTTATCACTCCCATCGCTCCTGTGTCCCAAAGGCATGTTGTGTTCGCTGATCCAAGTTTAAGTTTTTGTGTCACATGACAATTAAGTGTTCCCGGCATAAATTGTAAATAAGAGAAAGTTTCATATGCTCAAATAATTATTTCTGGGGTCTCCGGGTGAATCGTTGCTTCCCCCAAGTCTCTGGGCCGCTCTCTTCGATCTCCGGGGGCGGGGAACGGCATGTAGCCACACCCAACCCGATTCTCCTCCCATCTTGTTTAAGGGTGCTTCTGGCTAGCCCTGCCCTTCCTATGTCTAGCCACACCCCTCACATTTGTATTCCCACCCCCCACAAAGCCACTCCCTTAAAAGAGGGAGCGCTCTGGGTAGCCTACACTCCCAGGTCCCAGGTATTTATATAATATATCAGGATCGTCAAGGAATAAAATAACTTATATATCTATCCCGCCCTTCAAATGTATACAATTGGAGCAGTGATTGCCATCATTTTTCCTCCCCATTGAGTCGCAGTCGTTCATTTTCATTTTCAATTCCAAAAACAATTGGCGTGATTGCTGCAATTAGATGTGGGTAAATTTAGAAAATGAGTAGCGTGTAATTAGTAGTCACCCCGAGAAATATGGCACATACTAAAACAGGACTTCCCGGAGGACTTCTGGAATAGGGCCGCGCCAAATCTTTCCGACAAAGATATAGTGATTAACCGTCGGTAGCTGAGGGTTTTCACCCCCCCCCCCCACTGGAGCAGCAGCAAGTTGGAAACTGTAGGCTGTTTGGAGCAGGTTAACTAGACATAGAGGGTAGTAGTCAAGGGAGTGGAGCAGAAAAACCTTTTATTTAACTCTGTACACCCCTCTGCTGTCCAAATGGTTTGCTCTGCTCTCTAGTTGGTCTCCTCCCCTTCACTCTGGCAGCTGCTCCTTCACAGGCACGGAGTCCCCGCCAGGGCAGAGATACAGTTTGCAGGCTGCAGATACAGGGTAGTTTCTTTCAAACATGTATTGCAGCTAGGGCTAGGTAATACTTCCTACCCGCATCCTAATAAGAGGGGGCCCTGCAATTTTCGAGGAAGGCCCTGAGTGAAAAGACTCCCAAGCTACAAAAGATTCTATGTACACTTAAAGTGGTTTCGCTAGCTCTATACTTGTGAACTCTCTGACTACGACCCACAGTCTCTGGGTGAAGTGCACTCTCCTCTTTTGCCGACCCAGGGGAGTGACCTTTAGCCACGCCCACTCCCCACCCATTTCTCCTCCCACCTCCACCTATTTAAGGCTACCTGGGCTTGCCCCACTATGCCTCTCAGCTAGCCCTTCATGAATCCACACTAAGAGGGAGAGCTCAGGGCAGGAGGAGCCTGGCATCCTATGGCACGGAAGGGGCGATTAAAGCCGGGTGGCCCCCGGCTTCATGACCCCCCCTTCCATTTCTCTTCTAACATATACATATTAAAGGTGTTGTTCCACCTACTGTGCTGCCCTTAATATAGCAATGTATACCAGCTTTTGGGTTTTCTTTGGCAGCAACCTATCAGTGCTTGATGTTTTTTGTGAGTGTCACGTGACAGTTAAGTGTTCCCGGCAAAAATGGCCTTGGTTATTCCGCAGTAGTAGGAACGTTGTTTCTTATCTGCCGTCGAGTCTCTCCTTTTCTTGATCAAAATGAAATATTACGGTGGGGGATGGGTTGTGAATGTAGCAAAAAATGTGCATTACTGCCCTGCTGAGAATATTGTTTTTTCCGATGGAAATCAAAAGGTTAAAAGCCTGCCGCGTTTCCATTCCGTAGCCTTTTACCCCGTCGTCTTTGCTTGCCGGGAACGAACGTCACGGATGCTGAATATGTAGCGTGTGTGCGTGTGATTGTATGATTACTTAGGGGCAATTTCGCCAGCACGCAAGATGCATTTAGAGTAATATACACATAAGAAAAAAAAAAAAAACGAGCTTGGCTTGTCTATCAGCTGCGAACAATTTTATTTATAGCCGCGGGGTCGCGTTTTTTTCCTTGATAATGTGGATAATAAGGAACGGCAAAACAGAGCGATGGAGGCTCGGTAGGAAACAGAATAAAACCGCTCTCTCGCCCGGCTCTCCCGCCGCACAACCTTCTGTCCGTCAAGGACCTACGCGAGCAACCCGCCAAGTAGATAGTCCTTCCGCTTTTAAATGTTTACCAAGCTCCCGGGGAGACATTGTGTGCGTTTCTCGCAATTTTGTAACACTTAGAAGCGATTAAAGAGCGTTATTGCCATCGTAGCTCTTGGCTCTGCGTTGGATAAGCGAGGCTTTCGGCAGAGGGAATGTGTCGCTGAGAACCAACCGTGGTATGAAAGCGTGAATGTGCTTACCCCCCGGGGTAAAATCCACCACAGACACACATTCTTTCCAGGCGGCCCCTCTGTGCAAGGATATGACTCCCAGTGGGGCCGCCAGCCTCTATCCTCCACGCCATCATCCTTACTGTTGGGATATGATGTCATACCCTGGCCTTCCATCTTTTAAGGAGTCACAGAACTGGGCAGAAACCAACTATAGAAGATGTAGACACCCAGCCTGGTCCTCCATAGTGTTAATGGGCTTGTTGGGGAGATCATTGATTTCCCTTTAAACCTTGACGTTCCAGAAAACCTATCATGGTGGCACGGAACCTCATGATTAAAGTCGAGGTGTGGGCGTCTGCACACACCGCTACCCAATGGTTGCCGGGGCAGGGGGCTACCTCGCACCCAAGGCAGTGCTTGAGAACCACCATTTGTCCACCAAACATGATGATGTGATTGCGCAAGATGTCTTCTATGGATAGAACGTTGTGCTCCATTCATGGCGAGTGAGTGCTGCTGAAGGAACTAGGATCGAACGTCTAGTTGGCTTAGACAAGAATACGCCACTGGAAAAAAAATGATCAAAAAGGGTTCTTGTGTCCAAAAGCATGGCTGAGAACATTTTGTATGAACAGTCAAACTCCACTTAGTTTTTTCGGTGACCCAAATGATGATTTTTTGTGATGAAGCCAGAGATGTTATTGATCTATCGCTTGCCCTCGTCACACGTCTATTCTCCGCGGACTATTAAAAAGTTATTTATAAGTTGGGAAGCTTTCCTTTGTGATTTTATTGAACTGAAAATAATTGGCCGGCCAGGCTTGCTTATGTTTGTAAACAACTGCAAAAACATGTCTTAATTACCCAAACAAAGGGCCAGTCGGACGAAAAATATAAAAATAGCTCACCTTACCAATGAAGGTCATCCAAAGACGGGATGATTATGGCTATAGATATTAAATTATGCTCCCAAGATGAATACAGACCGACCCCCGACTCATGTAGCTCCTACATACGTAGCTTGGGACTCGCGTAAAAAAAATTCAGATGTCCGCAAACAATGTATGGAATTTATTGAACAAACGTTAACAAGACTGGTCTGCGTGGACCAAAACAACTTTTTCAATTAGCTCTTCGGTCCATTAATCTCTGGACAAAGAATTTAATTCCCTGCCTTTTCAGTTCATAACTCACCCTCTTTTGCTCTCTCGCACTCTCTTTCACATTCTCTCATGCTCTCACACTGTCTCATTCATGCTCATTCTCCCTCAATGTCTCCCTACCTTCTCTGCCAACCACTTCCTTGTCTCTGTCTCCTTTTCCGCTTCTTGCCTCTTCTTGTCCCTCTGTCCTCTGTCTTCGTCCGCTTCTCCTCTTATGTCTGCTCCGTTGTCCAGCGCTTCAGGAAAAAGGCGGAGCCACCACGCACACCCTCTACCCCTTTGCGTTCACGGCTATCCTTTTGACATAATGCAAATGTAGCAATGGTCATCTTAATCGTGGGACAAAAAAAGAAACCAGGCTTACTGTAGGGGCTCTCGGGCCCCTGCTGTTCATCATATTTGTTTTCTGGAGTGAGCATGCGCGCTGACCTGACAATATGCCTCATACTTCACTCCATATGTATCTTGGTGTCATGGTATGCCATGTTCTAGCATCTTCTTATGAATTTAAAGTTCTAGATTGAACCAGTCACACCAAATCAGGTCCCTCACAGATACGTGTCCTCACAGATACGTGTTCATACACCTCATCACACATAGCATACACGCTATCAACATACTTTTCTTCAACAACGTGCAGTCTTCATCTTGAGATCATGAGATCATGTGATCCATGTGTGTTCTCTGCACCGCTACGTTATTGTGTAATCTGAGTTAATTATATTGTGTAATCTAAGTTAATTTACCACCAGGATCTTCATAGCCCTGGAATTAGGTTCCTCGTGGGCAGGGCCATCACTACCATATAAACAGATTAAGCAGCTGCTTAGGGCCTTCATTAACCTAAGGATCCCTGTGACGGCCCCGGGTTAATCGGTGCCGTCTGTGATAGTTCTTGTTTGTGATACCTGCATTTCCCAGTATATGTTGTGATTATGGTGTGTGCTTTTGTTCCCCTTGTTTGCTACCCTGTCCAGGTGCCACATGTCCTGCCCCCTCCCTCCTTACACAGACTACAGTAGAGACCCCCTACTGGGCTGAGTGCTAATACTCAGTCATATGCAAAGGAGGGCAGGATGTAATTCCCTTGTGTCTATTGGACGCAATTCCCTTGTGTCTATTGGACGCAATTCCCTTGTGTGTCGATTGGACGTAACTCAATCCTTTGTACTGTTTAAATACCCCTGTGTTCCCAAATAAAGGGTGTTCCTGTTTTACCTCACTACGAGTCCTGTCTTGTTATTGAGGTAAGCCTCGGTGCTGCCCTTATTAGGGCGGTAGGGTGCTGTATTGCTATACTTCAGTATACTACAGTACGGCCGAGGTTCCTGAAGAGCTGTGTTCTCTGCTATGATCACGTATTGTCCTTTTCAGGACGATAGCCACCCTGTGTAGCTCAGTTTCGGCTAGCCACAGACAGTGAAGGGGTTAATCTCTGGTGCCCCGGTGGCCATGGGGCGAAGGAAGCAACGTTCGGCGGGCGTACCCAGTCGGGGTACAGGTCGGTCCCGTCACATTGGTGGCAGCGGTGGGATGCTTCCTCAGTACAGAGACAGCCCAACCACTACTGGGACTAACAGGCTTGCTGACCAAGGAGGTACAGCCACATCGGCGGCAGCTATGGCAGAAGAACTGAGCCGGTGTCGGGAACAGGCAACGAAGAAGTTCCGCAACAGATTACAGAGGAGGATGGCATTCTACGGAGCCACTCCATCTGCAGAAACAGTCTGTAGGACGGTAATGGAAATGGATCGGCAGTTCAAGGTGGACCTGGATCTACAGAGGAATGCGTCACGAGGAGCTGATGAGTATAAGTGGGAAGCTTCGTTATGGGACTTTGAGACTCGAGTTAAGGTCGCCCTGATGATACAGGGAGGGCCGATTACAGAGGAAGTACGGCTGGAATGGAGAGCCCTGATTCGGCTAGAGCTGTGGGAAGATGCCATGGAAAACTGGTACAACTGCAGAAGTGAGAACCTGCCTACCCCAGAACAACGCTTCGGGGAGCTGTTTAAGCTGCGGCGTCGCCGGATGAGATGGCAGCCCACCGAGGAGGAAGTAGCTACACTGGAGAAGTTGGTGGCGAAGGAGCTCGAGCTCGGGGACCTATATCGAGCATTATATTGGGCTGCAGCCCAGCAGGAGTGGGGGTCCGGAAATCACTATTCTCCGGAAGGTGAGGACCTCTATGTGCCTGGCTTAGATTGGGAAGCTTTTGAAGCAGAAGACGACTTTGGTAGTTCGGAGAGCTATAGGTTCTGGGACCTGTACAAGGACCGCGAGGAAATGCTGCCGCTTTCCCAAGAACTGACCCTGGCAGCTGACTTAGAAGGGCTAGTCTACCGGGAATGGTGCCTGGAGATGGAATACTTAGGGCTGCTGGAAGGCGGCCTTTGCATGACACGGGAGTCGATGGATCCTGCAGTTCCAGCTGAAGCACTGACAACAGGGCAGAGGGACGCTGTTCTCTGCCCAGCACCAAGCGCCCCTCCTACTCCGGCTGAAATGCTGGCAGCGGGGCAGAGTGCCGCTGGCCTCTGCCTGCCCCACGGTGAAGGGTCCCCGTCTGCTAGCTGGGACCCACCAGGGCAGAGCAACGCGATCCTCTGCCCAGCACCGCAAAATGCCAGACCGGCAGAAGAGCCGGCGACAGGGCAGAGTGCTTTTGGCCTCTGCTCATCCCCCAGCACGGTGTCCCGGCCGGCTAACGAGGACCAACCAGCACAAGCGCTGGCACCTGTAGAGAGCATCGCTGACATCTGTCCTGCATCAGCAATCCTCGCTCAGGCTGAAGCACCGGCAATAGGGCAGAATGCTGCTGGTGTCTATCTGTCCCACAGCGAAGGGTCCCCACCTGCTAGCAGGGACCCACCATCGGAAGAGCTGGCCACAGGGCAGAGTGACACTGTCCGCTGCCCAGCACTGTTCCCCACACCAGCAGAAGCGCTGGCAACTGGGCAGAAAGTTGCTGACCTCTGCCCTGCCCCGCCTACATCCCCATCATCTGGATTTCCCCAACAGCTGTCACCAATCATGGTAGGAAGGACAACTGGCGTTCCTCCCCAGCGGCTGACAGATCTCCAGGGAGATGCGGCAGCCGGCCCATCTCCCCAGCGGCAAAAGGAGCACCAGGGAGGGGGTGCAGGTGGCATTCCTCCCCAGCGGCTGAGTGACGACCCGGGAGAGGGTGCAGGTGGCATTCCTCCCCAGCGGCTGAGTGACGACCCGGGAGATGGCGCAGCTGATCAGTCTCCCCAGCGGCAGCTCACAGACCCGGGAGCGGAGGAACCGGGCCTCGCTCCCCAGCGGCTGATCCCAATGATGGGAGCTGAGGGTATTGTCCCTCCTCCCCAGCGGCTGGCAGATATCCCGGGAGTTGCGGCAGCCGGCCCATCTCCCCAGCGGCAGAAGGAGCACCAGGGAGGGGGTGCAGGTGGCATTCCTCCCCAGCGGCTGAGTGAGGACCTGGGAGATGGCACAGCTGGTCAGTCTCCCCAGCGGCAGCTCACAGACCCGGGAGCGGAGGAACCGGTCCTCGCTCCCCAGCGGCTGATCCCAATGATGGGAGCTGAAGGTATCGTCCCTCCTCCCCAGCGGCTGGCAGATATCCCGGGAGATGCGGCAGCCGGCCCATCTCCCCAGCGGCAGAAGGAGCACCAGGGAGGGGGTGCAGGCGGCATTCCTCCCCAGCGGCTGGCAGATATCCCGGGAGATGCGGCAGCCGGCCCATCTCCCCAGCGGCAGAAGGAGCACCAGGGAGGGGGTGCAGGCGGCATTCCTCCCCAGCGGCTGAGTGAGGACCCGGGAGATGGCGCAGTTGGTCAGTCTCCCCAGCGGCAGCTCACAGACCCGGGAGCAGAAGAACCGGTCTGCGCTCCCCAGCGGCTAATTCCAATGATGGGAGCTGAGGGTATCGTCCCTCCTCCCCAGCGGCTGGCAGATATCCCGGGAGATGCGGCAGCCGGCCCATCTCCCCAGCGGCAGAAGGAGAGCCAGGGAGGGGGTGCAGGCGGCATCCCTCCCCAGCGGCTGATTGCATATTCGGGAGATGGCACAGCCAGCCAGTCTCCCCAGCGACAGCCCACTATCCCGGGAGCAGAGGAACCGGCCCTCCCTCCTCAGCAGCAGATGGTAGCAAGGGACACCGTTCCCTTCCCCCAGCTGCAGGCCGGACCCGAAGATCCCTTAGCCCCAGCAGAAGCGCTGGCAACAGGGCAGAACACCTCTGGCCTCTGCCCAGCACCTACAACAGGGATCCAGGGAGATAAGGCAGTCGGCTCATCTCCCCAGCGGCAGAGGGAGCAACAGGGAGGGGGTGCAGGCGGCATCCCTCCCCAGAGGCTGGGTACCCTCCAGGGAGAAGGGGCAGTCGGCACTTCTCTCCAGCGAATGGTATACGCACCGGGAGAGGCAGACGTTGGCCTGGTAAGTGCTACCTTTGTAGGAGCAATCGAGCTAGGGGACTGTCACAGAAGCCTCCATGCCATGGGTTTCTGGAGGGGCCTGAGTGCCAGCCTTCTCCCTACAGACTATGGGCCCGGGTGCAGAGCGCCACACTCCAAAGACTGGGGAGCAGAGACAACCTAATGCCCACCTATCTTTCCCGGACAGCCCCAAGCCGACCCGTTAGGGGTCTAGTCGGGTCTGCCGGACTATGGGGGGGAGATGTGACGGCCCCGGGTTAATCGGTGCCGTCTGTGATAGTTCTTGTTTGTGATACCTGCATTTCCCAGTATATGTTGTGATTATGGTGTGTGCTTTTGTTCCCCTTGTTTGCTACCCTGTCCAGGTGCCACATGTCCTGCCCCCTCCCTCCTTACACAGACTACAGTAGAGACCCCCTACTGGGCTGAGTGCTAATACTCACTCATATGCAAAGGAGGGCAGGATGTAATTCCCTTGTGTCTATTGGACGCAATTCCCTTGTGTCTATTGGACGCAATTCCCTTGTGTGTCGATTGGACGTAACTCAATCCTTTGTACTGTTTAAATACCCCTGTGTTCCCAAATAAAGAGAGTTCCTGTTTTACCTCACTACGAGTCCTGTCTTGTTATTGAGGTAAGCCTCGGCGCTGCCCTTATCAGGGCGGTAGGGTGCTGTATTGCTGTACTTCGGTATACTACAGTACGGCCGAGGTTCCTGAAGAGCTGTGTTCTCTGCTATGATCACGTATTGTCCTTTTCAGGACGATAGCCACCCTGTGTAGCTCAGTTTCGGCTAGCCACAGACAGTGAAGGGGTTAATCTCTGGTGCCCCGGTGGCCATGGGGCGAAGGAAGCAACGTTCGGCGGGCGTACCCAGTCGGGGTACAGGTCGGTCCCGTCACAATCCCCATTAGAGGATGTGGAAGGAGTGAAGCTCACGTTCCTCTTAAATTTCTGCACTATAATATAATTGGCCCTCCAAATCTTATTTTCTTAGGGCCTGTAAAATCACCCATACCCACCCATATTGGGTGTAATTGGGCCACTGTAGCTCTTTAGGTCTAATTATATTATTTTACCGATCCTGTAAAATCTATAAAAGAATCCGACTTGAAAACATTACGAACAACTATGTTAGTAGCGCATTTATCGTTCGTTTCAAGGTAATTTAAAAAAAAGAAATCTGCTTTTATTCTGACTTAATGGATACGATTTTTTAATCCACCATTTATAGCCGACGCTTTGCGGCGTTTCTAATGACTTTATGGACTCAAAGTAATAATAGCTTTTTTCGGTACTTTTTACGGCACGGAATAAACATCTAGGAAGGAGGGAAAGCGAATATGCAATTACTGAAGTTATAAAGTATACGATATGCGTAGAAGTTAAAGCGAAGCTGGTTCACACAGCGGGCTCTCTTATTGGGTTTTCAATGAGTACCTGGCTTTGTAGGAAAACCATGTATGAAACGGGAACATCTCAGGGTAGGTTACCCGGGGCTTTTAATCTACTGGGGCAGTAGAATCTTAGGATTTCTTAGGCATAGGATTTTAGGAGGAGGTCAGCGAGTGGGAACAAGCAGAATATGGGTAAGAAGAAGGCCATGTGCCATTCCTTTGCCCGGAGAAAGTAGAAGCGACATGGAGACCTCAGGAAGTAGGACTTCACCCGGAGACTCCGGGTCAAACTCGAAGAGTCACCTATCCTACTCTGGCTTAGAATTCAATGGTTAGATTTCCAGGTATCTCCAGAAGTTTTTCACCCTCCAACAACACTTAAAGAGATGCTGTAGGAACTTTATCGGTCTGAGGACTTCTTTATCGCATGTTCTAAATATTACCCCTAGTAGACGAGGGATCGCTAGCATTTAAAAGAAGAACTGTTGCGTTGTAAATATGTTTATGTTTTCTCCTCAATGCTCCTGTCACTTAAAAAAACGCATTAAAAGGTTTATTGGGATAAATATTACTATGTGTTACATCAGGGCTCGACAAATCCCAGGCGCCAGGTCGCCATGGCGACTCAGAATTTCGTCCTGGCGCCTAGGAGTTTGTCAGCCTCTTACGTCCACAAAAAAATGCCCCCGCGTCACCACGCGGGGGCGCTGCTATCTGCTGTCTGCCCAGAAGTCTGGGCAGACAAAACAGCCACTCAGAGCCCGCCCCCAAGCCTGAGATCACTCCCACGGAGTGATCCGGTAGGCTGAAACCGCAATTGCAGGAAAACTTGCAATAGCGTTTTCAGCTGCCACAGGCAGCTTCAGGAAAGGGGGTTGAGTGTTGATTGGGTCCCCACACAAGTGTGGGGACCGGACCCAACACCCCCCAGCTGCCTGATCGCTCCATGAGAGCGACAGGGCAGCGTTAACCCCTTCAATGCCGCGATCGCGGCATTTAGGGGTTAATTCCCGTTTTGTACGGGGCTCTGCTGCTGGTGGTCTGCCTGGAAGCCCAGGCAGGCCAGCAACAGCAAAAACGAGCCCCCCCCCCCACAAGCCCTTTGATGACTCCTGTAGGCATGGAAGCCTACAGCAGTCATCAGAGAGACTCCCCCCCTGCAGTGGCTGGTCTATAGACCAGCAGTCGCGTCCCAGCTGCCAGAGGCAGCTTCAGGGACAGGGGGAGAGGGTTCTTTCCTCAACCCTCCCCTGCTGCCTGATCGCTCCTTGAGAGCTACAGTGCAGCGTTAACCCCTTCAATGCCGCGATCGCGGCATTTAGGTGTTAATTCCCGTTTGTAAGGGGCTCTGCTGCTTGTGGTCTGCCTGGAAGTCCAGGCAGACCAGCAACAGCAAAAACGAGCCCCCACAAGCCCTTTGATAATTCCTGTAGGCATGGAAGCCTACAGCAGTCATCAGAGACTCCCCCCTGCAATGGCTGGTCTATAGACCAGCAATTGCTTCCCAGCTGCCAGAGGCAGCTTCAGGGACAGGGGGGAGAGGGTTCTTTGGTCTTCACACTCATGTCAACACCCCTCTGCTGCCTGATCGCTCCATGAGAGCGATAGTGCAGCGTTAACCCCTTCAATTCCACAATTGTGTATAACACATTCGTGGCATTGCAGGGGTTAACATTTGTCCCCACAAGCTGGGGACTAAATATCAGTCAATACTGTGCTCCAATGGAACATCAGTATTGAAAGTGTTACATATATATATATATATATATATATATATATATATATATAATTTATCAAAAAATAATAATAAAAAAAAAACAAAAAAACAGCACTGACTTGAAAGTCCAGGGTGCTTCCAGGTCAAATGCTGTGAGTTTAGTAAGTGGGCTGATGATGATCAGATCACTCCTAACCAACTGTTTAAAAAAAAAAAATCCTGGCTCCTAACTTTTTTAGCTGGCGCCTAGATTCACAACAAATTTGTCGAGCACAGTGTTACATCACAGCAGCCTGACCTCCTGCAACCACTTCCAGTCCCCTTTAAACTAGTAGACCTTCAAACAAACTCCCCCCTTCTGTGATGTCACAAATTGGCAGGCAACCAAGCAGTGCAGAGGGAACACATTAAGAGTAGTCCATCACAATTTAAGTAATTAGGAAAGCTGGGGTGGGGGGGACGTCTAGATGGACCAGGATCTTTCAACTGCTCCTCTCCCACCCGTGTCAGGGACCATGAGGAATTTGTTACCCCCAAAGTGCCTTTCACTTATCTTATGAAGTGCCATTGAGTAGCATCTTAAGCCTATAACATGTTTCATTGGATGTGGGTTAAACCGTTAAGACCCAGTATGCAATGGGTTTCGAACTTGGTAGACTTGGCCATTCCGGTTTGGTGCTTGAAATTGTTTTTGCCTCTATACTTTAAGAAGAACATGTTGAAGCTCAAGATTCTGCCAGCATCTCCAGGAGCCCATGGGTTAATACATGAAAACTTTCTGTTAAGTGGAAAGCAATTTTCAGAATGGTGAATGTACCCCGAGGAACATTTTGATGGCTCTTAGTGATGACCTTGAATCGTCATTTAAACTTGATGGAGCTGCCTCTCTTATCCTTCAAGATCTCGGTTTTGGTGTTGGTCGTTTCTTTTTATTTTTTTTTCTCCCCGGTACAAACACACATGCTCGCTTGTCCCTTTTTTTTATACCGAGAGATTCATCAGGACAGAAATGGATGTCACAATTGTTCCAAATTGCTTCCTTTAGATCAATAAGCCCTTTTACCTCGTTCTAGAGGTAGAGCGCTTCCCTTTTTTTCTGCCTTAGGCTTAAAAGCTGGAGAGACGACAGGTTACATAAGTTCAGTGTAAGGTGAACAGTCAAAATGAGTCTAAAATGCACTCAGCCTTGCAAATTTGCTTCTAAAATAATTATAACTAGCCGGATTGAAGTCTGCGTAGGAGGATCATGTAGGGCTTCGGCTGGAGCAAACTGGGCTAGAAGATCATTTGATATTGAAACACTTAACCCGTTCACATTGCGTACATGCTGATGGGATGTTTTTGGGTTTATTTCCCTCGTTCCTTAATGAGCCCAAAGTGATAGCTTTTTTTTTTCCCTCATGTGTCTCGATCTTATAGTTAGGAAGGCGAAGGACCTGGAGAGGTTACGTGGATCGGAACTTTTTAGGCAGATACTTTAACCGGAAAATCTAAGGAGGGCGGTTGGATACTCAGAAGAACCTGTGGATCTTGACATAGAAGGTTCCTGGCTTCTCGTAACAATAACCATAACTCGGGAACTCTCCGGGTCTGACCCACAGTCTCCTGGTGAAGCCCTGCTTCCCTGAGTCTCTGGGTCATTTGCTTCTGTCTTTAATTTTCACTGGTCCTCAACCAGATCTCTCCCGCTAAAGTCTGTCTGGGGCTCGCTCCACCTTGTATGTGGCTAGCCCCATCCCTACATGAAGCAGCTCCTCCAGAAGAAGCAGAGCTCTGAGTAGCCTTCCTTTGGAAGTCCTCAATAACACCTTGATTGAGCACCTGCTCCATCTTGTAGGCAAACCAACGTCTTCATGGAGGGGTATGTTGAACCTGCTGATCTGGTCACTGCTGAAGTGCTATAAGAATAATAGTCTTAGAATGTCAGAACATGCGTTCTTCTGCGTCCTTAATTCAGTGTCAGAGCTGATGCTGCATCAGGATCTGTCAGCAAAAGCGAGATCCTTCTTGGTCTGTCCAGACCCTACTGAGATCTCCGATGACCACCCGATTGGGACATAGTGTGAGCCTTGCTTCCTGATAACACTGCGATCAGTGGGGTGGGAGAACAGTGTGTCTCTGCCTTCAAAAAAGGATACATTTGATTCAAAACAATAAAAAATATATATTTATGGGCACCCTGGAGATGTCCCCATGACACGGCGCGACCCTTCTCGTTACAAGAAGTAAATTAAATGCGCAAAACACAGGAGACCGGGGTGATAAGGTTGACCATCAACTCATGGATGATACACAATTTCTTTTTCACACATCTCTTGGTTAAGATGACTTTACAACTTTTGGAATGGGGTCATGACACATAATAATGAACCTCCACGGATATCCTACAACCGGGCGTCTTATGCCATAAAGCTGCTTATTAAGATGATGGGAACTACGACGCACTGGGGCATTTTGTAGGTAATTTTCTCCGTTGTTGTGTCAGGCATGATAAATGTTGTTCCTTGTCTACATGTTGATGGATTTGAGCTTCCCAAGACCTCGTGGTGTAAATTAGTGGTTATCAACCACCGTACCATGAACCCGAGATAATCTCTTCCAAAGAATTTGCCGAGCGTGGTCTTAAAGCACGCGAGGTTCCATGTGCGTTCTTAGAATTCTACTTGTGTTGTCAAGGAAATACCGTCACTTAATACAAAGAGACAGGCCGAGGATCCTAACGCTCCTCATTAATATTCGATGTTTCCCGGTGCTGTTATGACTAGCTCGGTGGATGAATTTCAGCTCACTTAACCTATATGTGTCACTCGTAGCATATACTGTCTAAAGATGCTCTATTATATATAATACATGAGATAGAATATATTATAGGAGGACAGAAGGTCACGTATATGCAGACTGAGGTTCACTATGACTATGAATGACTGCAGCGGCCTCGACTCTCGTGCTAGGCCTTCCCAGAAAACACATAGCCCCCCCAATGAACACACAACAACCATGTTTTGGGTAGAAAAGGCGTTAACAGGACAATGACCAACACACGGTGAACCAATAAATAACATAACTTAACATACATTAACCATTTAATGGAACAACCACCCCAAGCTTACCAGGTTATCCAGGTACCACAGAGGGAAGGACATACCGGCAGTGGCGACTCTAGAAACAATATATAGGGGGGGCACACAAGATACCACAGTCAAACTGGGGGGGCATTAATAATTTCCACCATTAAATCATACCACTGAAAAAACACACATATATATATATATATATATATATATATTGCCAAAAGTAATGTGCTATGGAATGATACTTTTGTTATTGGACAATACAATACTTGATCATTCAACATGGGAAGCCTGAAGCCACAATTTAGTGCGACTAATCCTTGAAATCCTTTAAACAACACAATACCTTAACTTTTGCACTAAATGATTTCAGGGCCTAATATTAGATCCTGCTGCTGATATATATATATATTAGCCCCTGCTGCCCATATATATTAATATTAGTCCCTGCTGCCGATATATATATATAAATATATATATAAATATTAGACCCTGCTGCCGATAGCAGGTATAGATCAACACATTAACACACAAACCCAGCTTTGCATGTATAGATCAATTGAAATTCACTTGTGATCTCAGCACTGAAGGTATATATCAAATAAACAGAATCAGACATACAAATCCTGTATTTTCAGGTATACAATAATAGTATATGAAACGTAGCATCGCAGGTATAGATCAAATAAATACATGAAAACAGCATTGCAGGTATTAATCAACTGAACAAGACATACAAACCCTGTATTTGCAGGTACACATAAATCATGTATGGAAACATAGCATAGCAGATATGGATCTACAGAATAACACAAAAACCCAGCTTTGCAGGTACAGATCAATTGGAATTCACATAAAAACACAGCATTAAAGGTATATTTAAAACCCCCTAAATTACAGGCATAGATCACAGGTTGCACACCCCAAAGCAAGCCCTGGCGTCCACACTGTCCACATAGAACCTGACCAGCACCCAGATAACACACATAAGATTTGCCATCTTTGTCCCATATACACCCTGCCTGTGCCATCTTGTTCCCCAAGGCTCAAACATCCTGCTAGTGCCATCTTTGCCCTTCCACAATTATACATCTATGATACACACAAACACATTAACTCATGCTCTCCCTCATTCAGACAATTCATCCATTTTAAGAAACTACACCCCTTGGAGCTTCAAATGAGGGGCTACATGTATTTCTAGGACAAAAGTTGAGTGCACAAATAATGATGGAATATGTCGCTTTGGCTAGAAAATATGTTTTTTCTATCCATAGCGACACGTTCATTTGTGTCTAGCGCACTCCAGGTTTGTACTAGAAACACATGCAGCCCCTCATTTGATGCGCCAAGGGGTGTAGTTCTTGCAAATGTGTACTTTTTGTGCCATAATTTAACTTCCTACATGAGCAGTAATGCCACGTCAAGGCTTCAACCCTAATTACTGATCATTCACACGCCTTTGATATCTCCATTCACTCGCAGAAGCACACACCATACTTTCCATACATTCACTCACAGAAGCACACACACCATTCTTTCCCCTTACAATCCCAAAGAAATGATTGTAAAGGGAGAAAAAAAAATCACTTTTACAGCAAAAATAAGTTTTGCTGTAAAAATGCAAGGCGCTCCAGGGATGAGATGGTTACTCACGTACCGCACAGGCTAAATGGCTGATTTTAATAATATTTGCAGTTCATCAGGATTTCAAAAATTGCCTCCCTCTACCGTTGGCTAAATTTAACCCCATGATCAAAGGGATCATGGGATTAAAAATTAGTATCGGCCATTTTTAAAAAGGGAATGTGACTTTTTATAGCTATATGATCGCTGTGGTAACATTGGCTATCACAGTGATCATTTAGCTAGAATACTTAAACTTTTTTTTTTTTTTAAAGTTTAACTACTTTATGTTTAAATCATTTTTTTTACATTTTTATTTTTTTAACTTAATATTTTTTATTATTTTTTTACAATCTATATACCATTGGAAAGTTGAGGCGATTACCTTTCCAACGGTATATGTTGGAGGTCTGTAGCTGCTTAGATGCCTGAGATATAGGCATCTAAGCAGCATGCCCCCATACCGCTTTAACTGACAATTGTCGGTTATTAATAAAGTTGCGCGGTGACGTCATCGCGTCATTGCGCGTGCCGTCACCGGCCGGATCGGGTGGGCCCGGTGATGCCCTTCGGGGTAGGTGGTGATGGAGGTCCACAGACCTCCATCAAGGTAAGACAGTGCTAGTGACGGCATGGTGCCGTCGTTAGCACCTGACTGGGACTGCTAGCGACGGCACCATGCCGTCGTTAGCAGTGAAGGGGACTGTCCAGGGTGGCTTCAAATTCAGCGGGGGGGCATTAGGGGGGGCAAGGAATATCCTAGGGGGGGCAATTGCCCCCCCTTGTCCCCCTGTAGCGACGCCACTGCATACCGGACGCCCAAACCTGAGGTTCCCAGCTCCACCTGCCAGGAAACCTCCCAACACGAGTCCCACCAAATGCTCTCCCCGCAGCATTAACCCACGAGATACCTGGTAAGTTTACGCACGGCTGTGACAAAAAAACACACGCACCAGAAACATTCAACACAAAAAAGGAAAGGGAGGGAGGGTGGGACAAACAACGAGTGGTAGGTGAAAAATGGCGCCAACCCCTTTAATAAACCACCGTTAACCCCTCCCCCGCATTATTCAAAAAATGCCGCCAAGGCCTAGCCCTGCTCGGCACCCAGTCAAGGGCCCACTCTGGCCCATTCTGAGCCCCGTGAGCTTCAAGAACATTCACGGCTAGGACTGGGGGAAAGAAGAATTCCCACAATGGGTTTCAAAAGAGGGTGTGAACGGGTAGTTCTGGCCTGAACGATGATATCATCACGTGCCTCGATGACTGCGGAAACAAGGAATCTGTCCTTAATTCAGAAGGTTTTCAGACATAGATAGACTGGATTCTCATGAATTAAGATAATACTCACTCAGAATCATTTCATTGAATATTAATTAAAGCTGTTATTATTAAATTCAGGAAA
The DNA here is from genome assembly GCF_027358695.1 of Spea bombifrons. Lineage (NCBI taxonomy): Eukaryota > Metazoa > Chordata > Amphibia > Anura > Pelobatidae > Spea > Spea bombifrons. The sequence goes on along the minus strand of NC_071097.1, from coordinate 3,906,296 downwards.
TAATATATATATTTTTTTATTAAAACACAGTAATATTGTAATAAATGTATAAGTCGTCCATCGACGTCCAGCTATTAGCTTTTTATATTTTATACCACTCTAGGTATTAATTCTCGCTCACAAAAAAAATCTATGTCATAAAGTCGTTACAGAGGAGTAAGTGACAATCCCTGCGGGTAATCGATGCAGGTCACAGCTCCGCTTCTTATTGACTCTTTAATTACTTTTCTTTTTTTAATAACAAAGGTTTGTGTGTGTGTGTGTGTGTGTGCGTATGTGTGTGTATGTGTGTGTATGTATAAAGGAGGGAGAATGAGAATGTTTTCTGTGTCTGCGCCCACTCAGCATTAACTGATCAATGATATCTCATGCAACAATATTACCCGCTACCCAGGGTGCTTTGCATTCGTCTACCAATAGGAAGCTGTGACGTGAAATGTAGCCGGTGAACTAAAACCAGAAGAATTCGGTCTATTGTTTTAAAAATTGACATATGTGTGTATGTATGTATAAGTGTGCGTGTATGTATGTATATGTGTGTGTGCGTGTTAGTGTGTGTGCATGTTTTTATATATATATATGTGTGTGTGTATGTATAAGTGTGCGTGTATGTATATGTAAGTGTGTGTGTGCGTGTAAGTGTGTGTGCTTGTATATAAATATATATATGTGTGTAAATGTGTGTGCATGTTTATATATATATGTGTGTGTGCGTATGTATAAGTGTGCGTGTATGTATATGTAAGTGTGTGTATATGTATAAGCATACCAGGGAACTTCTGGGCTCCGGCTACCCGGAGCCTTCCCTTGCAGGATGCGGCCAGGACTGCCCACTGATGTTAGCGGGCGGTCCCGTGATGTCAGTGGGCGGTCCTGCTGATATCAGGGGGAGGTCCAGCTGACGTTGGGGATGTTTCCCTGCTGACATCAGCGGGAAAGCCCCCGACGTCAGCAGGGAAACATCCCCATTGGAGCAGGGTGTGTCAAGGGCGATGCTCCACCCGGCAATCTCTGAGCAAACCCGGAGAGTTCCCAGGTATGTGTATAGGTGTGCATGTGTGTAAGTGTGTGTGCATGTATACATACAATATATATCTATATATGAGTGTGTATATGTATAAGTGTGCGTGTGTGTAAGTGTGTGCGCATGAGGGAGAAAAGAATAGAACAGAAGGGGAAAAACAAAGACAAGAGACAGGATATAGAGAAAAAAGGTAAGAAAAGAGACTCTTCCTATATAATTTCTCCAGGGCCCAAAGAGTTTAATCTGACCTTGTATATATATATATATATATATTCATATTAAAAAATAAAAGGACTGCCAATATATTGGATATTTTTTATCTAAATAGTTCTATTTCTTTTAATTTATTATCCAACTGTGAAGGAAAATGCATATGCGCTCTTATAACAGAGCGCGGCTCCTTGCAGTCACTTGAGCGAGCGAGTCGAGCCGAAGTCTTTCAGATTAATATAATTTAATGCTGTGACTTATTTTGAGATTAACTCAACAGAGATCGGTATCCTAAACAAATGTACCTTTTTCTTTTTTCGTTTTTTCCTTTTTTTTTTCTTCTCTCCATCACCCAGCGCTGAATAAGTACCTACTTTAATTTATTTATTACGCTCAAACATGCGCAGCCTCTCCGGCGGGATAAAAACCCGCAGACTGATTAAACCGACTTGGACGGGAGAGAGAGAGAGAGAGAGAGAGAAAGAGGATAAATTTAACCCCTTAAGGACAATGGGCGGTCCCTAAACCCATTGACAACAATGCATTTTGAGGCCGTACATGTACGGGCTTTGTCATTAAGGGGTTAAGAGAGTCGTGAAGAAGGAGAAAAAAAATCATTTATGTACAACGGCGGTTAATAAAACGGAGGAACGCTATCACCTGTTCATAATTGTATCTTCGGCGAATAAAACTGTAACAAGGAAGTTATGGGAATATATGAAAGTAGTTACAGGTTGGCAAAGATTACCAATAAAATTGAAACAAATATTTTATGCGTCTCCTCGTGTCGTACATGGCTCGGGCCTAATAAAGTCTTATTGGAAATGGCCATTTTTTTACTTACCGATAGCTGTTTACGGGGAAAAAATGGAGAAAATATAGCAAATGCGGGCTTTGCTTTACTGCGTTGTCAGAATATCGAAAGTAATGATAAATAATATTTGATATAATGTAGAAACGGCAGATAAGACCCATTTGGCCTTAACAGTTGTCGACTTCATCTTAGGGTCAGGAACCATGTGCCTGTCCCATGCATGTTTGGATTCTCTCATTGTATTAGCCTCTACCCCTTCTGCGTGGAGGCTGTTCCACTTATCTACCACTTTCTCTGGGATTCAGACAAGATTTGGAGGGTTTTTTTTTCTATTTAGATTTAATTGTCAATAACCCTCATTCACTCTCTCACCCTCACTTCTCATTCATGCTCTCTCACACTCTTATTCACCTTCTCTCACACTCTCATTCACGCACTCTCATTCCCTTTCTCTCACGCTCTGTCTCGATGTCTCCCCCCAAAAAAACAAACAAATAAAAATGAAAATTCACAGGTTTTTCATTTGTTACATTAGGGTCTCCCCTCATTTTTGGAAGAATTGACGAAATTTGGCAAAGTTTGGTAAAACTAAAATGAATCCGAATGCACAAGTTTATTATATATATAGTAGGTGGGAAAAACCATCAGCCATGGGACTTAATGGCTATTGACTCGATCATAATGACTTCTGCATCACAATGACCTTCATGTATTTCCATTGGGACAGGGCCATGGCACCTCTTGTGCCTTTAACCTCTGGCACTCAAGCGGTTAATAGCTTTTAGGATCTGAAAGTGCCTGAAACCTCTTCACATTCACATTTTTTCCCCCCAATCTTCTTTTTTTCTACTTGGCGCCCAGAGGCTTGGATTCCAAGTTAGAACAAAATGGGATTTTTTTTTCCCACTGCAAAATGCGTAACATTGTTTTTTTTTTTTTTAACCCCTTGACCATGTGCTGTAAAGGACCGTTTTTCCAGAAAAAAAAAAAAAAGCTATGGATTTCTACAGCTGTCCTCAAAATAAAGATGTCACAATCTTGCCGTTGGCTTTAACCCCTTAATGACAAAGGGGTCAAAATGCATTGTTTTCCCATGGGTTTAGGGACTGCCCATTGTTCCTTAAGGGGTTAAGATTATTTTACCAAGGGCGAAGAGTGGCATTTTTCTTTATCGGGGGATGTGTTCATTTTCACCTGCCAATCTCATGTCGCGAGAATTTATATAATTAAATCTGACAGCGTTTTTTTTTTTCTGCAATATTTTTGGCGTGTGTACAAACATTTTTATTTAAAAAATCAGTATTTTGACAAGCATAATATATGTTGTTTTTTTTTTATAATTGAATTTAAATATATTATATCTTATATCTTTATTTAAGCCAAAAAATAGGGTTTTTTGTTTTTTTATTGGATATTTGCTTGGAGAAACTGTAAAAGGGGTTAACCACTAATTTGGTTATATTATAAGATAAGATGTTATTATTATAATAACACCGATAATGGGAAAATTAAAAGAAAATAATTATTATTCCCAGTGCCCAAACCCTTCCCAGATATAATTAGTTTTGTAAAATGTAAAGTTTTGCCACTTTCATATTTTTTTACCCAGGCACCATTAAATGTCATGTGACCCAAATAGGAGGCACTGATAGGCTGTTGCCATAGAAACTGGGAGAAAAATGGCTTCTTAAACGTTTATGTATCAAACTCGCTCATAGCAAAAGAAAGAGGAATTGGATCTGTATGAGAACAAGGGGTATAAAGGCAAAGATTACCCCCAAAGTTGTACTGAAAAATAACAAAAATGTCAACATTTACCTCAATTATGTAATTCTAGTCTTGTAGTGCTAACTAGGTCCCTGGCCTGTGCTGCCGACTTCCTCGTGGTCCAAGCTGGCTACGAGGGGGTAGCTTCTCTAGCTCCCCCAGGGAAAATCTTCAAAGATCGGGACCACCAGTCACGACATATCACACCAGTCAGGATTTGGAAGGACCAATCGATTGGAACGCGAGAAGCAGGAACCAACCAGGGGCTTGGATTTGGTGTAGGTGGAAGGCCTCGGGAAAAACTCAAGGGATGAGGAGAGGGTAATCGGTGAGGAGGACTTCTGTCAATTGGGCTGTGGTCAGTGATCTATTCTGGTCTAGAGTGTAGAGTGGCAGGTTCAGGGGGGGGAGCCCCTCTGCCACATAATGGGGGTCTCCAGGCTTCCTGCAACACCCCTACTCAATGGGCCGGTTGTGGGGGAGATCAGCTATCTCCCCAACAGGCCCATTAACACCATGGAGAGCCTGAAACAGTCCACCATAGCCATCTCCCGACGGCCTAAAGTAAGGACATCAGCGAGGAGGGGGTGGAAGGCATCGTTCGTAGAAGACCACAAGCATACATAATACATAGAAGATAGTTACAGGACCAGCTCATGTCTATTCCAGGAATTACAGGTTATATCCTCTGTCTAAATATGTCAGAGATGATTTTGATCTTGTGGGCGCCGGGGGTGAGTTGACTCGGCATCTGAGGAGATGACCTTTTTTTTCTGAGGGCATACCCGAGGTTTCTTGGACATGTGAATCACATTACTAAAGATTCTCCGTAGGAAAAAAAAATACTACAATTTTACCGTTCCAGTGCTGGGTTCCTCCAAGACACAACGTGTCCGTTAACATTAGCGTTAACGGAGTTAAAATAGAATTCCACGGTCTTATTATAGCTCGCTGAGGGTCATACTAGTATCTGTCTTTAAATGAACTCCATGGCTCAAAACGGGGCATCGAAGAGACAGCCCGGCACTCGCAATCCGGCAGAAGCGATAGGTTAAACGCGGCTCGACCATTAAAAGTAAGAACGGAGACGGGGTGCTGCCCAAACGATAACGACATGTCGATTTAACCCCTTAACGGCAAAGCCCGTACATGTACGGGCTCAAAATGCATTGTTTGAATGGGTTTAGGGAACGCCCGTTGTCCTTAAGGGGTTAAACGGGTCACCAGGGAGCAAGAACAAAAAGACATCGGAATGGGATTTTTTTTTTTCCTTCTGCGGTTGGATTTTATTGAAAGCCGCGCTTCTTATCAGGAAGGGAGTGGTGCGAGGTTAACGCGGCGTCCTGGTGTAAGCGTGACTTGCGGACGGCATTGAAGGTAGCGGTACGTGTGTGACCGTGGCGTGCCTGCTTATGATCTTTGATTAGCAGGAGTTAAACGTCATTATTCATACGGCTGCGGGTCTCCTGGCAACAACTAATCTCAGACAGGAAATGCATGCTATTTCAGGGCACACATTTTATATATATATATACCGGCATATATATACATTGTGTGTGTATATACTGTGTGTATGTATATATATATATGTATAGCAGTAAATTGCTAGACAGTAAAGTGTATGCCGTTATATTTGGGGCATGTTATGATCCGTGGGGGGTTAATGTATTTAACCCCTTAAGGACAATGGGCGGTCCCTAAACCCATTGAAAACAATGCTTTTTGAGCCCGTACATGTACCGGATTTGTCATTAAGGGGTTAAAGTGTTGCGCTCAAAAGGTTAGCGTGAATGTGGGGGTGACTTTATGGAGCACAAAGAGTTAATATGTGGGTCCAGGTAAGGGGTTAACAAGTATGTACCTCCTTAAGGCAACATGTAGGGAGCTGTACACGGGCACATATGTGAAGGTAGAGGGTAACGTGCTCAAGTCCAAACTCCGCCACTGACCCCCACTTAGCCAAATAACCAGCTCTTTGGTGTTAGAAAATAAGACTTCAGCCTCATTTAACTCCTCCTCCAGCTGCCTCTGCTCATAGCAGGAAGTGTACTTCGGTACACTTCCTGTGCATGCTCAGTAGCACTTCCCTTGAAGTTAATGTTAGCTGAGCTGCCATTGAAATCAGTGGGAGTAGCGATTGTCTTGTTTCCCGCCAGTTGATTTCCACAGGCGCTCACTTCACAGGGGCTGCTACTGAGCATGTGCAGGAAGCATACTTAAGTACGCTTCCTGTTTTCTAAAGAGTGAGCTGGTGATGTCATAAGTTACTCATAATGTCCTATTCCAATAACTAAATGGCACCACTATCGGCAGGTACACCTGGGCCGGCTGGCCAATTGGTGGATGTCAACTAGGGCCCCATCATCATCATCATTAGCGAAGGTCCAGACCTTTATCAAAGATTACTTTATTAAATTCGTTTTTTCAGGGCGTCAGAATCTTTAACATATAATATGCATTTACTGTTTCACTTGAACCGGTTCAGATACAAGCTTTCTCAAGGTCAAGTGCTCCATTTTCCTGAAAATAGATTAAGATGGATAGAATTGAGCCCATTCAACCGAAACTCATTATACCCCCCCACCCCCCGATGAACAAAAAAGGTCATTAGAAACCGCGTTCCTAGAAACACCCTTTGTTTCCAACATCAAAACCCAACTGAAGAAGGCCCGATTTACACGAACGTCCAATAATGGAGATCAGGCGTTGAAATCTCCGACAGCCGGAGAAAAGACCCCCCCTTTTTTTCTTTTTTTGTTAAGCTGACGGGATTTGTTACAAGAAGCCGTTTTACAACCGCAAGGTCTGTTTTACTCCAAAACCTACTTATTTATGCATAAGATGGGTTCTTAATAAGCCACATATCCCAAAATAAATTGCTTGCAAGGATGAGCGATTGTGATTCCGCAGCGTCGTTATGCGGAGTGAAGTCGCTTCTTGGAAGCGGTCGAGATTCAAGAGATGAGCCAGATAAAGACTGACATCAGTCCAACGTGGCCCCTTATCGCGAAGCTAGACGCGATCTTTTGCCGGCCAGTAGATATAACGTTTACATGGTAATAACGGGGTCAGTGGCTGCCCATAACGGGGTATTTTTCCCCCGCCGTACTTTTTAGGCCCTTCAGCTATGGTTTTGACGCAGAAGGTCTCATAAATAGTAAATGTGCCATTTATTTCAATGTTTCACGCCAGTGCTCACCTACCCATGATCCCCTCTGCCAGCTCGTACGACGTGGAAGTCTCTTGGCAGGGTGCCGCCTAATCATGTAGAGGGCCTCATATATATAATTACACGAAACGTATAGAGAAATGTATATCACATCTATACAATTATATTATAAACCGTTCTCTGTTTAGCTGAACCACAAATAGAATATTTATTCTCCATGAGCATAAACCCCAGCGCTGTATACAGTAATAATCCCCCCAGCGCTGTATACAGTAATAACCCCCCCAGCGCTGTATACAGTAATATAACCCCAGCGCTGTATACAGTAATAACCCCCCCAGCGCTGTATACAGTAATATAACCCCCAGCACTGTATACAGAAATATACCCCCCAGCGCTGTATACAGTAATATAACCCCCTCCAGCGCTGTATACAATATAAGACCCCCATTTTATATGAATTCTTTACGAGGTTAAAAAGAATTAACAAGTAAAAGGACTTTCTTAAGGGAGAAGGTGCAGCTCCAGAGCTCCTCCTTTGTTCGTCGATTCTCGTCACTGATTGGCTGCCAGTGAAGTTCATTTAAAGGGAATTCTTAGTCAAATCAAATTCATTAAAGCACATATGATGGCTGGAGTGAACCTGGACTACCTGTTTACAGCAGTGGGTGGTCCCTCTGACTTCAGTGGGTGGTCCCGCTGACGACGGTTGCTAGTCCCGCCGACATCAGTAGGCGTTCCAGGTGATGTCGCGGGACACACCTCCATTTAAGGGGTAAATGGGTGGGGTGTATCGGGACCCCGCTCCCTTGACCCGGAGGATTCCATTGTTGACCCGGAGAGCGAGCGATAAAGGTGCTTCTCCCGGAGTCCCTGTGATCAGCAGCAGTGGGAATCAAAGTGAAAAAAAGCAAGAAACAGTGTTTCACCCGCTTCAAAAAATACTTAAAAAAAAATTAAAATATTTGAAAAATAGTAAATAAATATAAAGATGGAGGGAATTAAAACCCCGTGTCACAAAAAGGCTAAGGGGGAATGAAGGTGGATAGTAAATATATTCAAGGAAAACGATAATCGGTGAAGATGCTGTCATCGGGAAAGCCCTGGAATACTTATTACATATCCGAAAAATTCATGGAATTCTGATGAATCGAATTACGATTCGCCACCAAGCGGGTGTTTATGATTACAGTACGAGCCCGGGGCAAGCGTGCGTTAATCACTAAGAGTGGTGAATGATAAAAATTGGGCCATAACGAGATCATTTAATAAATTCCTAGATACTGTTGGCTTGTGGTTATTGGATGCACCCTGCCAAACCCATATCAGATTAAATTGATCTAGCACAAGGTAGGGTCATCAAATGCATATGGATACCGTGGTTACCTAGTTATGTAATTAGCTATATGACACAATATGTACTAAAGAATTATCATAATTAGTTGATTATCATAATTATTTGGCATTCAATGCTTGGCTTAACGTGACTTGTAGTTCAAGATGGCGGAAAGAGGCTCCCCTCAGCAATAGAACGTAGAGTGACAATATGTCCAAGGGTGGGTTGAGTGGTGTCCACAACAAGGTTCGGCAAAATTATTGGCTGCTTTGGTGTTTGTAAGGAAATTACCACCTAAGAAAGCGTTTTTTTTGCCCCTTCCTGCCCTACCTGGCTGGATCTTGTGATGTTAGATTGGGGTTCCACTCGTGTTATGGGATGCGTGGCTCATTCGGTGGACACGGCAAGGGAGCAGGAAGAGAGAACCTGGAACAGTTCCTTACTAAGCCAACAGGGACAGGACCTTCAACGTTCGTACATGGTGGGAAGTGTCTTGGGTCTCAAATTCTTTATGACGAGAAGTCGCCAGGGGTTATCCTACTGGTTAGTGAGGCGTTTTGACCAAAAATAAGGAAATTTAACATTTTCTTCCAAACATTAATATGGATCCAGATTATAGTTGAGTCAGGAGCTACCTGGGAAACCTAGTAAACCTTCTTCAGCTATGGAAGTAAGTCCTCTCAAGATGAAAAATGGTGGAAAATGGCAGTCCCTGCATGGCCATACCATGGTTTTTTCAATGTTTTTCAGACATGTAACAGATAATCTATCTGAACTCTCACATGTTCGGAGGAAACGGGCTTTACCAGAGCAATTTTTATTCCCAGGAGCCTAACCAGTTGCGTATAGTCTGAATTTCTGAGATAATACCTTCTGAACCATTTAATGTGTGACATTTAACTTGTTCTCTGCTCGCTTTTTCACGTTGTGGAATTGGAGCTTGTAAGAGACATGTTGTGCTGTTGTTCGTACCCCTTAGAGAGAAGAGCCGCAGTGATATAGAGTGCGTGTGCAGCCGCCTATTACGCAGCGCTCTGCAATTGTGGAGCAATTTTGATGCCTCCTTGTGTTGCTAGTGGTTTTTATCCCTGCAGGTATAGGATCTAGAACAATAACAAAATTATATACATTGCGTTTTGATACTCCAGCCACTGGTGTAACTGCAGGGGCTCGATGCGACCCCTGCAACCCCTGTATGTATATTATTATTATGTTTTATTTATATAGGGTCAACAATTTACGCAGCGATTAATACAATACATACATTCGAGGGGTCTGACAAGACGAGAATTGACAGACTAAGACAAACCGATACATTAGGTGGAGAGAGCCCGGCTCGCAAGCTTACAATCTAGATGTGTTTGCATATATATGTATGTACTTGTGTGTGAGCATGGATGTGTAACTGTGTGTGTGGATGAGCATGGATGTCTAATTGTGCGTGTATGAGAATGGATGTGTGTGTGTGTGTATGAGCGTGGATGTGTAATTGTGTGTGAGCGTGGATGTGTAATTGTGTGTGTGAGCATGGATGTGTAATTGTGTGTGTGAGCATGGATGTGTAATTGTGTGTGTGTATGAGCATGGATGTGTAATTGTGTGTGAGCGTCGATGTGTAATTGTGTGTGAGCGTGGATGTGTAATTGTGTGTGTGTATGAGAATGGATGTGTAATTGTGTGTGTGAGCATGGATGTGTAATTGTGTGTATGAGAATGGATGTGTAATTGTGTGTGAGCATGGATGTGTAATTGTGTGTGTGAGCATGGATGTGTAATTGTGTGTGTGAGCATGGATGTGTAATTGTATGTGTGAGCATGGATGTGTAATTGTGTGTGTGGATGAGCATGGATGTGTAATTGTGTGTTTGTATGAGAATGGATGTGTAATTGTGTGTGAGCATGGATGTGTAATTGTGTGTATGAGCATGGATGTGTAATTGTGTGTGTGTATGAGAATGGATGTGTAATTGTGTGTATGAGCATGGATGTGTAATTGTGTGTGTGTATGAGAATGGATGTGTAATTGTGTATGAGCATGGATGTGTAATTGTGTGTGTGTATGAGAATGGATGTGTAATTGTGTGTGTGAGCATGGATGTGTAATTGTGTGTGTGTGAGCATGGATGTGTAATTGTGTGTGTGAGCATGGATGTGTAATTGTGTGTGAGCATGGATGTGTAATTGTGTGTATGAGCATGGATGTGTAATTGTGTGTGTGAGCATGGATGTGTAATTGTGTGTGTGTATGAGAATGGATGTGTAATTGTGTATGAGCATGGATGTGTAATTGTGTGTGTGTATGAGAATGGATGTGTAATTGTGTGTGTGAGCATGGATGTGTAATTGTGTGTGTGTGAGCATGGATGTGTAATTGTGTGTGTGAGCATGGATGTGTAATTGTGTGTGAGCATGGATGTGTAATTGTGTGTATGAGCATGGATGTGTTATTGTGTGTGTGAGCATGGATGTGTAATTGTGTGTGTGTATGAGCATAGATGTGTAATTGAGTATCTGTGAGCATGGATGTGTACTTGTGTAAGTAGGACGAGATGGAGTGTACGTTAGTGAGTATGAGTAAATGTGTGTAATTTGTGTAAGTGTGTTTACATATGTTGTATGTTGTAAGGGAGGCAAGGAGCAAATCAAACACAGACCAGTTGTGTTTTTTTTTTTTTTTTAATATTTAATTTAAATTTGAGAATATTTAGGAATATTTAAATAGGCCTTTGTTTGTGAAAATCAAGCGTGTCTAGCCTTTGACGAGACACGAGCCTCCAAACCGTTCTCTTGAAATCGGGAGCCGCTTTGATTTGAACGTAGGAGAACGGAGAAAGATCAGTCGGGCAAAGAAGCGAAACCTTTAGATCTGTTTACGGATAGCGAAGCTTTGACAGTATTCCAAATGTGCAAACAAGCAGAATTTTATCTGACGTTCTGGCTCGGATCCAACACAATGCTCTTTAGCCGGCAAATGTCATTTTATCTTTTTCATTAGTTCGTCCAGGACCAAAGTGCGAGGAGCAGGCACGCTACCGATATTAGTCAACAGCAGTCAACTTCAGGCTTGCTTTCTCGTATCATCAAGGATGCTAACCTTCTCTCCTCGCGCTAAGAGCCATGATTTTCACGCCGTGCTCTTTGGCCTGGAACCCTTCAGAGAACAATGCTTAAGTCTCATCCATGTGTCTTGTTCTTTTCCTCGGGGGGGGGGGGGGGTTTGAACCAACATTACTCATGGTGGACATCTACTGAGGTCTCTGGTGGACAATGGTGTTCTATGGACCTTCAAAAACCTTGCCACGGACATTGGTGGGTTGATATGCCACTTGGCCCCCATAAAACACACTCTGCCCCCCGATATGCCTTATACCCCTATATGCCACTCTGCATGATCACATGGCGAAGGAGTGGGCAACAACAGGCTTTGGTAGGTAAAGCCTTGGCACCAATGACCCCAAACCTTGCAACAGGACCTTTGCCTAGGACAACCATGATGGGGTACCTCGTGTCCAACCAATATGTCTGCTTCCTTGACCTCCAGTCTTGGAATCGCCTTAATCCAGAGGATTTTCTGCCATGGCTTTTGTTTTCCGACAATACGATGTAGCCCAGAAGAGAGTCCCGTCCCCCCTTATTATCCGCTACCCTAGCTTTCTCTACCGTCAAAAGAAAATACTTAAAATGAATCGGTGAATGACAACGCGAAGGACTCAGAGTGCTAACTTTCGGCGTTCGCGACTTGGCGTTCCAGCTTTTAGCGTACTACGCCTCATTGCCTCCTCCGTCTCCGTAACACATTCTTTCATTTAGTGCGGAATAATGCCCTAGCGAGTGCGATTCCGTCAAAAAGCTCTTTTCCGTTGTATTCTCGAAGCACGATCTCCATTATAACAAATGATACTTCTGCTTTGTCGTTGTAGAGCAAGATGTATTGGGATGAAAAAAAAAACGGGGAGGAAAAAAAAAAAAAAGCGCGCTGAGATCAGAAAGGAAATGTTATAATGATAGATTGAAAAGTAATCTTGATATTTTAATTCGTGAGCGCTAAACCAGAAAATAATAGTCTGAAATACGCCAAGTGAATTTCATGGGACGTGGTGCGTAATAAGTTAGAGAAAGCTGTACGATATAATTAGAAAATAAAGTCATGCAAATGGGCTCGGATTATCGTAGTCAGCAACGTAGTCCTTGGGGGGGGGTGGATGCTCAATGGGACGGTTACAAGGGAGATCTGTGATCCGTCATAGAGTGAGTAATGACTGGTGTCAAACCAAAGAAGCTTGCCAGGCTTTCCAGGTACCACCAACATAGGGGCGGGAAAACCCGGTTACCCAACCCGAGACCCGAGGCTCTGAGCACCACCGGCCAGGAACCTCCCACCGAAATATTCTCCCCAGGGCATTCACCCCCTAGATGCCTGGTAAGCTTCCACCCCTGACTGTGACAAAATAACCGCCCCCCCCTAAACTCCCCCAAAAAGGGAGGTATGGTGGGACAAACTACACGAGGTAGGGTGACACACATAAAGGCCCTTAACCTAATGACATCCAGTCCTTAAATAACCTCCCAAAACGCCACCCCCCAAAACTCAAAAAGTGCCGTCAGGCCTAGCCCTACTTAGCATCCCAGTCAAGGTCCACTCCGGCCCATTCTGGCCCCCCCGTGGGTATCAGGACGGTGGCTCTGGGTCAAGCATTGGCCATGTGATAGTAATAGGTAAGGTTTGTTTAGATGGGGTCACATATGGACTGTTAGCCTGTTCATTCCTGCACCTTGTTGTTATGGAAGTGTTAGCGTGTACAAGTGCATGCATGTGGTGCATAATAGTTGGTGATAGCAATTCTGATTTCATTTTAATTTTATTTCATTTTAATTTTGCCCCAGCCTAGTGGTGGCATGTCATTAATAACCCAAAATGATGCTTGTCACCTCTTTTATATGCAATTATTAGGATTTCTTCTGAAATTGGAGGTTTGGAAAGATTATGGTCGCATAAAGTTGAGTTAAGTTGCGCGTGATGAGCTCATTTATGTTCTGAATAAAATGCTGTCTACTCCCAATACTCCCAGCAAGCTCAGAAGATCAGCCTCGTGTCACTCTAATATCCCGTTGTGTTATATTCCCGTTGACCGTCTTGACTTATTTTTGAGTCTAGAGAGGTAACGTGACCTCTCTCCGACTGCCGAGTAATATTTCCCACTGTTAACAGCGGGTCTCTGCATATCGAACCAAGAATCAAATCAGGGGAAGGCTTTTTTAATCACGTCGAACCGCTAATGGAATCAGTATGAGGAAACGATCATAGTCAGAAAAACATCAGGTTACTAAAAATATAAACGTTTTATTTAAAATGGATTAACTTGCGTGGAATATTTCTACATATTTCTTTAATAATGGAGTCGCAGAGAGTGGAGGGCAGCGACGGAGGTCAAGATCATGGAGGGCGCATGAGAAGTTGCGGTGAGACCAGCTTAGTCTCCCCAACCCAAGACTTCACTTTTCCATGGCTTATCCTGTGACCCCAAACAGCCTTCGAATAGCCATCTGGCACACTGTGCAAATGGCCGGTGGGGACTCCTGCCCCCTAGTGGTAACCTGGAAAAGTGGCGCTTGATCCAGAGTTCCTGCATGTATCTACTTACGCCATTTGGCAGCCACTGGGCCCCCTGGTCACCCCCAGTCCTGCCCTGGCCCCAGGGCCACGCAGCATTAATATTAATATTAATATTTTAGAGCTTCTCAACCCAAGGAGAAATGTGATGGCCTTTTGGAGCCCCTAAGTATGGATCAAAATGTATCGGTAGAGGGATTGAGGGACTTAGGCCTCTTTCAACCTAAATTACTATCTTATTATGATTATAGAAATATATTAATAATATTGTTTAGGTTTATTTCTTTTTTATTAATTTTGATATATATAAGCATTTTCAGGGATATCGGGGGTATCTTTTTTATTCTCTTCTTCTTCTTTCTTCTTTCTTCTTCTTCGTTTTTCACAAGGGAAAAAATTGTTAAGAAAGCCTTTTTTTTTCGTGACCGAGTCCCGTAATTATACATCAGCAGGACTCCGCTCGGGAGAAAGAAAGCTCATTTTAATCAATTCAAACAAGCCGCAAAGAGTCACTTCAAAAATCACCATGAAATTGTTATATATGTGCTTGGTGACTGTTTAATATAAAAAAAAAAGAAAAAGACTTTCTTATATTCCGAATCAAAAAAGATTCTAAATTAAGAAACCCTATCAGTAATGTTAAGAAGTCCGTTTATGGAGTCTTTGTAGCAGCGGAGGGCTGTTAACGTTGACCGCTATCCGCGTGGCCCAGGGGTGTATTTACCTTCGACGCTGCCCTAGGACAAAATATGCCGCTGACATGGCCCAGTGGAATAAATCCAAATATACTATGGGCCGGCAATTCTCTTAATGCTCATCCCTGTCCAAAACACAGAGGACGCGCATAGAAAGGGATCCAAGCTCTTAAAAAAATCTACTGTCCTGACTAGATCCCCCGGTGGATATGTGTGGAACTGCAGGTCGATCACAAAACAAATCTTCAAGTAGAGCCCCGCATGCTTCGGAGTCCAGAGTTTTTATTAGGAAGGGATATACGTGTCGCTCGTTTGGGTGGCAATGCTATAGGTGTAAGCGGTCAAGGATCCAAGCTCTTAAAAAAAAAATGTCAAAAAATATCGGATAAGGCCAAATATTGTTCTCACCGTTAATTCTATGTATTCTCGATTTTAATGCGATAAGACGTTTTCACTATTCCCTATTGTAATAGCGCTACGGAATCTGCCGGAGCGCTATTACTAAGATATAAAGTAATTGGAAAAATTTTTTTGGGGGGGTGGGGGGTATTTTTTGCAGTTTTTATGATGTAGCTGTCATGTATGAGTAGAACACTTTGTATTTCGTTTCTGTTGCAAATATCATTGTGGCCTTTTTTGCGGCTTATGACATTTCGTTTTGGACTTCATCTCCTACCTATGATGTCATCGTCCTTCCACATCATTTTTTCTTTTATTTTTTTTTTACATTTTTTAACATCAGAACACAACTATTGGCTCTAAATTACGAAATGTGACTACCCCACATATTTTGAAAAATATTGGCCTTTAGATATTTTACATTTTTTTTATATGTTTTCGTTGTATAACATGTTAAATTTGGCATGAAATATTATGAAAAATAATAATTTCTATTGTCCAATTGTTCAATCTCGAGGTTCTGTATAGAACTGAGAAATCGGACTGGTAATACAAAATTAACCTGGTTATATAAATATATATATAATATAGATGTGATGAAACAACTTTCATATTCCTTATGTTATATGTTTTTTTTCCTGGTAATTACCAATATAAATGATTGTTTGTATGGTATTGTACAACCATCATCAAATGATCCATTATTAAGAGATAATGTGGATAAAACAGCTTTCCCCACTATAATTACACACACACATCAGTTTCTTCCTGATGATGTGGTTGCTGTGGTTACCAAATGAACAGATACAAAAAAAAAGCAGTATTCATATCATCAACCACTACGCTGTTGAGTAAAAATAAATAAATAAATAATACCTATTTTGTGTTTTTTTAATTTGTTTTTACTGCATTTTACTGCTTTACAAAATAGCAAGCAGTATTCTTTTTTTAATATATATATATATTTAATCATTTTATTAAATATATATTGTTAATCATTTTAATATATATATATATATAATCATTTTATTATATATATATATACATAATCAATCATTTTATTAAATATGTATAATAATTTTATTAAATATTTATATATATATAAAATCACTTTATTATCACTTTATTAAATATATTTATTAAATATCTATATAATCACTTTATTAAATATATATATATATACGTTTTATTAAATATATATATAATCAATCATTTGATTAAATATATATAATAATTTGATTAAATATATATAATAATTTTATGAAATATGTATATATATATATAATCACTCTTATTATATATATATATAATCACTTTATTAAATATATATATATATATAGTAATTTTATTATATATATATAATAATTTTATTATATGTATATATATATATAATAATTTTATTTTATATATATATATATAATCAGTTTATTAAATATATATATATAATCATTTTATTAAATATATAGATAGATAAATAAATATATAGGTAAATAATACACATTTTGTGGGTATCTCAATCAATTCTCTGATGTTTTTACCTTTCCCAACAGAAACACAAATCTACACCATTATTCATTTTGTTTCCTGCAGAAATCAGCATTTTTGACCGCAGTAACATATATTTTAAAGATTGATAGAGTGCTTTGTTACACTTTCACAACCTCTGCAATAAAAAGTCAAGAAGCAGGCCAGCGCCGATGTCAAATAAACAGTTGCCTTTATGATATATTCTCCAATTGCGTGCAATTTAATTTAACCTAATGAAACGTACATTTTTACAACCTTTTGTATATGAATGCAAAGTGCCTATTTGGACAACATTGATAAAGTAACGTATACTCAATTGGGTTAAAATAACAGCGTATTAAAGCGTGAAATATAGGCTTATTCTAATTTGAGAGGGATGGCTGTTTATCTCAACGCAAAACATCTGGAAAATGACCCTACGCGTAAATATGATTTAGTTGAGCGACTCCAACGGGATGTTGATATGATTATTTCAAGGTGACAAATTGAGTAGAGACTTAATTATTATATTTTTTTTTCCGTGAGAATGTAAAAGAAAGTGTAACATATCTAAGCAGAAATGAAAAATGAAACGCGTCGGAGAAAATTGGTCTAGTGAAGCCGGAATAGAATCTAATAAAACGAGTATAGTCATCTTGCAAATGCCACCGTAAGGAGATTGTATATTTTCAAGTGGGTGATAGTGTTTTGTTTCACTGTTGACCTCCGGGGAATTGAATATTCATTTTCCAGACACAGGACGTGTAGAATGCAGCTTAACAGCGAGTGGCAAGAAAATAAAAAATAATAATAATGATAATAAAATATATATATATATATATTAAAAAAAAAAATAATAATAATAAAAAAAAATATATATAAAATAAAAAACAAAAAATAAAAATAATAATAAAAAAAATAAAAATAATTAAAAATAAAATAAATAAATAAAGATGAACATTAAGAGAAGCCTAGAATTTGAATAAGAACCATTCGGCCCGTCTAGTTTAGTCTAGAGGAGCCATGTGCCTATCCCATGCGTGTTTTAAGATGATGTGACTATGATTTTGTGGCTTATCAGTCATATACTTAGCAGCAATGTCCATGGTACTCTTACCCTCTAGGACCCTGGTCAGCAGATGTCCTCTCCTATCCTCTGTTGGAGGCACGTTTCATACAGATGTAGCTCAGCATCTATTTAGACATCTATGTTCTTTTCCATATGTGGCAACTTTTTTTGGTACGAGTTGGTTTTGGATATGATGTAGAAGGGTTTCAGATCAATTTTGTAATTCCTGAGCCACTAAAATGTCTTGAATGTCCAATGAGTTACTAATGTAGACTCTGGTTGTCCAGATTCCATCATATACCAGACCCCAACTTGGCTTTGACTCATGATTGACCTTTTTGGCCAGGCTGCCGTTTTCTCTTCTCCTTCGGTATCTCACCTTAGCTTCCAGGTCATGAAGACCTCAGAGCATCCAGGGGCTCAACATCTGGAGATAAGGAACTGTCCTTGGTGAAGGGTTAAGTCTCACTAATTCTTCTCGTCTCTATGGTCTACAGTTTCGATCACCCAAAATGTTAAACTTCTTATACGGCAAGTCTCACATGACATTTTTAAATGGCACAACATAGCTAATTTTTGACATTCCGAACCAAAATCGATGCGAGTTATAGATAAAATGAAATTGTTTCCAGTTTCTTGGCATAATTTATGAAAGTAGAAATTGCCTGTTTAAGCAATTCCCATTTTTCTTAACCTTCTGCCTTTTCCCTTTTTTTTTTCATGCTGCTTTCCGCAGTAATGCTTTAAAGGCGCGTGTGCATGCTCAAAAATATCATAAAGCTCAGGAACCTGTCGTTTCGGTAAAATTCATTGGAAAAGAGGTCGAATGCGTAAAATCTAATTTTTGATTCTTCACGTTTTCTTAATATTTTCCCTTTAGCATTTTGTATTGCGGCCGTAACCTGAAATAAGTACCTTTGATGTATTTTAGACTTTTGGTTTTCATCCAACTGGTTTGCTAGAATAGCTACCATGGTTTAGTCCACTTAGGGTGACGTCACATACGCAAGTCTACTGGATATTTCATTAAACATGCAGGCTAGGTCTAGTCCATGGGCAAATGCCCCGGTCAGCCGGTGCCAGATGGCGTTGATCACCGATCTTTACTACCGCTTGGGTGATAGATCTGGGTGGTGACACATACGTCATTCATCGTCCGCTGGCCTTAAAGTGCCAGGTCCAGTTTAAGTCCCAGTCTGACCCAGCCCATAGGGACACCACAATGACCACAATTGGAAACTGAGCTACTTTTTATGGGGTGGAAAGTTCTACTTTCCTCCTGCTTTCTGCATAGAACGTCTATAGAATTGAAAATAAGATAGAAACATCTGAAAAAGAGACCTCAGATGACCTTACAACTTTACATCTTTTTCTGTGTTGGCCCAATAAAAGGCATCCACTTCAACTAAAGGCGCCATTTTCTTTTGGCCTAATACGGCTATATCCCTTTTTCTTATCAACGTCCATTCTGATTTTTCTTTGCTGATTTTTGAGATTTGCAGTCAGCTCAGAAAGAATTCCAGTGTTCATCATTCACACACTTAGTATTTCCTTTGGCGCAATAAAGTAAGGAACCAACACTCTATTGGTCTAGGCTTGGAGTTTGAAGACTTTAGGGAATGGAGTTATCCTTTTTTTATGTTATTTTTGTGCTATTGTTTTAATTTACATTATTATGCCTGCTTCTTCCAACATACTGTACCTTACCCATCAACTTTTCCAGTCACCAAATCAGCGCCCATGGGCGGGAGTTGGTGGGACCAAAGGCAAGTCCACGCAAGCTTCTGTGAGGTGGCCACACTGGGTCTACAATGGAATCCATTAACGTTACAGCTCTCTGGGACGTTCAGGGGAGATCAGAGGATCACCCTTACCAGGGAGGAAGGAGGTTTGATATACGGTCAACACAGGTTATTTGAAATGTCAACCAATAGTTTTGTGAGAAAGTTCCAAGGGAAAGAGACTCTGGAAAAAAAATCCCTTAATTTCCCTTATTTTTACCGGACATTTTGTGAACGTGGTGTACAGGACTAACACGTCTGTGATTTCTGCGATTTCATTTGATTATTCAGCTGGATAGATTGTTTAGCTCCGGCGTTGAGTGGCTCTTAGTCTAAATAATACAATGCGTTCTTGATTTCTGAAAACATTACTGCACTTAAGCTAAGCCAGAAAAAAAAAAAAAGGATTGTGTGGTCGTTACCTCTAATGGCCTTATTCTGCGTCTTGGGGCCTGCCATAAGTCTAGTGGCAAATGAATTGGGGTAAATGAGATAAAGGGCTGCGTTTTGGGTTTCCCAAGATAATATTTTGCCTTTGGACCAATTATACAGTTGATATTAATTTTGTGGTCATACCTGAGAACTGATGGGTTCCTTCAAAGGCGTAGCTCCAGACAGTAAGGGCGACCATGCAGAGGGGGCGGTTGGTGGCCTGGGGCTCGCTAAATACTCACTGGGAGCTGTATTTGTCCACGCCTACTCCCTGCCCATGTTCTGCCTTATCTCCACCCACTTCCCCATCTCCCTGCCCAGTTCACTCTGTCGGAGGCTAGCTCGTCCCCTATTTGCTGCTAGCTCTGTCCCCAGAAGGACAGCTCTGGGTACCCTACCGTGGGAAGTTCTCATGCCCAGGACTGCCCACTGACTTCAGCTGACATCGGTAGGCGGTCCTGCTGGCTTCGGTGGGTGGTCCCGCTGACATTGGTGGGTGGTCTTGCTCCCGTCAGTGGGTGTTCCTGACGATGACGGGGGCGTTCCCAATGACATCAGTGGGCGTTCCCACTGATGTCACAGAAAACACTCCCATTTAATAGGGAAATGGGCGGGGAGCGGGGCGTGTCAAGACCCCGCTTCCGAGACCCGGTTGACCCGGAGAACTGGAGATGTGGTGCTTCACCTGGGTCAAACCACGTGAGTATTTAACTTACAGTATTATATGTCTTTAAAATTATATATATATATATGATATTTTATATAAAAATTTACTTTCATTAAGTATTTGCTCCTATAAAATAAAACGTGAAAACGCTGCCAGCTAAATTTCCGTAGCCTTCCTAAAGTTTCCTTCAAATATGTAAATAAATGCCTTGAAAGAAAACCTACGATGCCGATCAATAAATAGGTGAAGTCAATTATAGAAATAAGATGCTTATTAGTGTTGCTAAGGAGGAAAGAATTTTAGATGCCGTGCATTAGAAGAATTTAAATGTCAAACGCATCTCGGCAATACAATTCGCTTTTGTTCTTAAAAGATAAAAAAAACTAAAATTTTATAATCTGGTAAAATAATAACAATAATAATATATACTGAAAAGACAGAGATCTCATTTTATCTCCTTTTGTTCCATTAAACCCCCTATATGTCAGATTTTGGGTGACACCACACCGAGCTGATGCTTTACGGCAATGCTAACGAAGTCCGTTCCTCCATAGACTTTCATTAGTCCGAGAGTCCAACTGGGTGATTGAGACCAAGTCATTCTATTGTTCCCCACAGGCAGTATGATAAGGAGTCGGGGGGTTTAGTAGATCGGAGCTCATACAAGTGGTTGATATGCCGCTGCCCAAAAAACATTATATTATGTTTTTTAATTTAATACCAAATTTAGAAAAAAAAACAAAAAAAATAATAATCAAATTTGCCATTTCAACTATCTGTCTAGGACTATCTGAAATATTTTTTTTTTTAATTGGCTCCATGGTCACTGAGCTGAAGGAGGTTTGCATAATACACCGTTTAATGCCTCCTTAATTGTACGGAAGCACCGATGAATCTTAGGAATTCCGCAGATAGCGTCTACGGGGCTGTAAAATTTATTGCATGCGAAAAATTCATTATGCTTCCATCAATTAGCCGCGTTGCAAAATATGCCAACAACAGAAGTTGAACGGAATTAAAACCTCTCAAGGTCAAGTGTATTTAATTCTTTTAATTTAAAAATTTTTTTATATATTTTTTTTAATTTTTATTTATTTTTTTTACAATTAATTTGTAAAAATGATATAATTTTACCAAATCTATTTTTACATAAGAATACCACCGAACTCTCCGGGTTCCATCTGGAGTATCTCAACCCCCCCTCCCCCCGTCGCCTGATCCTAGTTATTTTAGGTAAAATAATCATTAAAGTCATAAGTATGAAGAGGGAGATTATTTATTACGCAGTGCTTTGAAATGATCTGTATTCACCGCTGCCAGTTAGCTGGCAGGGATTGTAAATACTACAAAAACTGTATTAAAAAAAAAAATTGAACTGTAAAGATTTCGGGTCGCTAATCTAAAATGCACATATTTATCGTCCTCGTGCCCTCGGAACTGGAAAGCATCCAGTGGCCATGTTGGCTTTTGTACTGCATGAATGCCTTTGGATGTCAGCGTTGATGCAGCTTGTTGGAAAAATATAACTTTCATAGCTCGAATATTTGGTCACCTTGGGGACTTTCAGTCATCGGTGATGACCTTAAAGGTCCCGTCTTAAAAACATATACATAATTAATTCACTCACTCTCTCTTATACTCACACTCTCATTTTTGTTCACTCTCTCACGCTCTCTAAATGTTTCCCTGCCTTCTCTGCAGACCACTTCCGCTTCTGCTTCTTCATCTTCTATCCTCTCCTTTCTCTTCTCTCTTCAGTCTTTTATCTTTGTCCACATGTCTGTGGACATGACCCGACGGAAAACATCAGCCAAAATGGTGGCGCTTTTGGTGACGTCCTCTCCTCTGTTGGAGAATATCTGAAATAGGGGAGAGGACGTCACCAAAAGCGCCATCATTTTGCCCAGATTTGAACTCGGACCAATGTTTTGGCCTATTTGCACATATCTAATACATATCCATTTTTCTTGTTAACGCTCGGCCACGTAACCTCGACACCGTTGCCTAGTGAACATGTACGGGCCAAGGTACTAATTTTCTCTGAATGGATGAGTCCTTAGAGGAAAATCAATCATTTTCACCGCTCATAGTAGTAGAGAACCCCTGGTTAAATCAATCTCGGTAACCCTTACATACCTCCCAGTATTTCCAATGGCCGTCGAGGGACACTATTGTTTTTGTGGATGTGGTTAGGCCGTGGCTAGGGCTTTAATGAGACTTTGTGGGATTTGTTTTGCAAGATTTTGCAAAATAATGTATTTTATTTTCACAGTTTAATGTATGAATATATATATATAAAATATAATAAATATAATATAATTAAAATAATAGATTTTTTCAGGAATTTGGGTAGAAAATACAAATAATTGACCTTGAAATAAGGTAGTTTGCTTTTCCTGATTTCATATGTAAGTACATCCCTTTTCTTTCATCTCATGTGTAATCTGCATTTGTCTCCTAATCCTGCCTGCGCTCCGTTAGTCTCCTAACTTCGTGCTGGTAACGCGTTCCAGGCAGCTCTCCGATACCCGTGCGAAGCCAGCAATGGATTCTGCATCTGGTGCCTTGGCTATTTCCTCGCCAGCTGGCACGGGCTACCTAGACATGCTTTGAATGACCCTGTCCTCGAGAGATACAATGTGCTTCGTACATCTGCAGCCTCGGTAAAGAAAGAGTCCTGTGTCCTCCGGTCCATCTGATTTCGTTCCTTTGGACTTTTTTCGACGGAGGATACGCTATTTTCACACATTAATTTTTGTTTGCGGGGACCTCTTTGATGATGTTTGCCTGTACGTTTCTATACACATATACGAGTATGAAATGATCGCTCGCAGACTTAAACTGCTATTGTGAAACAAACATCAAAATTGTGGACTGCATGTTCTATTAAGAACGTTTTTTCCCCCGTTATACTGAGAGAGTGGTAGATAAGTGGAACTGCGTCCCAGCTAAAGTGGTAGAGGCTAATACAGCAAGGGAATTTAAACATGCATGGTATAAGGCTCCTGATGAAGGTTTTAGTCTTTACATCGGTAACGACTGGCAGACACACTCTGGTAACCATAACGTTTATTCTGGTAAGCAAACAGGAACACCCTATTGACCTTATACTGTGTTTTGGTAAGCAAGCAGGCACATCCCAGTAACCTCAAACTGCATTATGGTAAGCAAACAGGTACACTCAATAAAGCAAACTAACACACTCCATTAAACTCAAACTGTGTTCTGGTAAGCAAGCAAGCACACTCTGGTAAGCAAGAAGGCACAGCCCAGTAACCTCAAACTGTATTCTGTTATGCAAGCAGACACACTCCAGTAACCTCAAATTATGGTAAGGAAGTAAGCATACTCCATTAAGCAAACTAACAGAATCCGGTAAGCCAACAGACACACTCCTGTAACCTCAAAATGTCTTCTGGTAAGCAAGCAGACACACTCAACCGACTCCAGTAATCTCAAACTGCATTCTGGTAAGCAAGCAGACAGACTCCATTAAGCAAACACACACCTGTAACCTCAAAATGACTTCTGGTAAGCAAGCAGGCACACTCAAGTAAGCAAACTGACTCCAGTAATCTCAAACTGCATTCTGTTAGGCAAGCAGGAACACTCTGGTAGGCAAGCCGGCACACCTCAGTAACCTCAAACTGTATTCTGGTAAGCAAGCAGATAAACTCCATTAACCTCCAACTACAGTCTAGTAAGCATGCAGACACACTCAATTAAGCAAGCAGCTGTACTACAGCGACATTTTGTTTCTCATTTTGTTACCATTCTCAAGAGGTAGCCATCACTTTTGTATAAGGTTCATTTGTGGGATAGAACTCACTGGGCTTTGCCCCCTCCCCCCCCCCCAGCTTTTGGGGCAAAAGCATGAGCATCGGGTATTTACCGTGGACTGAGTGATGGTAATTCATTAATATGTAAGAGTTAGTGTTGTCTCGCGTGAGCGCCCTGCTACATGACAAAATCCAGCCAGCACTTCATCGAGGTGATCTACTTTTATAATTGAGGTAAAAAACTCAGGTTAATTTATGTAACAAGTGTCGGCATTTTAAAATAATCCACAAAGTTAATAAATCCATTAAAATGTGCCCGGGAATTCACGGCTTGATGAATGTTTCCGATAAAACAGGTGTATTAAGCAATGCATAACTTAATATATTGCCTGCACAGAAAGCAATGTTAATTGATTTAATTACATTAACTACAGCAAGTCGATCGATGACCTCAAAAGGGCCGAGTTGGATTTATTCATATTTATTCAGAAAGTCAAGTAAATTGTCTATATTTCTCTCTGAAGGTTTGTTAGAAAGGGGTAGCTCTCCAACTGCCGTGATTCTCTGCCAGGCTTTAGACAGATGAAGCGGCCCCTTATATGACAAACAATGGTATGGTCCATCCAGCAGTGACCTTCTAAAAACGGCGGGAAATGGGCCTCTCAGAACCACTGAAACTTTTAGGGGGAAAAAACTCTGTTTCTACCAAAAGTCCTTCGGCAACTGGATACCCGCATTTTCTACGCTACCCTCATAGCTTAGCAAGGTGGTCGTTGGAAGGTCCACCATTGAGTCTACAGCTCCCTGGGCCAGTCAAGGGAGATCATGATGTGGGACAGTGTGACGGGACTGTTCCACAGAAACCGGGAAGCTTGGGAAGGACATACCCTACTTCAGCCCCCTCCTCAGCCCCTTCCATCTTTTATAAATCGCCGGACCCCCGATATTGTCAGCCCTACCCAGTCCCAGCTTCTCCGTGTTCCTCTGCTATGTGGGAGAAGGGATTCTAATACAATGCTGAAAATCTCCTTCTGCTAAATAAAGAAAAAGGAACAAAAAATACATTAAGAACTGGTTTGTTTTTCTTAAACACCACTACTATTATTACTCAGCTCCAAGTAGTGTATATACGCAACCGCCCACCCGCCGCTGCGTCAATAGCGCACTTCACCTCTTTGTTTTTCGGGCTTAAACGCATCCCTTTAGCAAATAATCGGCACACTACAGTCTGAATGTCAAACTAAATCATTCTGAGGGGGGATTAGAGAGGTATCCAACTGAGGAGGGGTTAATTGCCGTACTTATTAAAACAAGCGACCATAAAAAAAAATAATAATAATAGCGAATTTCTAGGTAAAATTGCTCATAAATGATTTTTTTTTTTTTTGCTTTGAAAACCGTACCTATCCTGACGGGGAGTCTAATTAGTGTCAATGAAGGAACGTATGAGGAACGAAGCAGCTCCACGCTGTTCTGTATTATACAAACATCTCCATTAGGCCTCGTGGCGGCATTTTAAGTTCCAAAGCTCAACGGCGGTTTTGTGTTAATCTTTTTTTTTTTCCCTCTAAAGCTCCGGGCTCACCTTTTCTAGCCGCATGTTAAACAGTTTCTTTGTAAATCCATAATAAAGGCCTCTTACGGTCTTAAACCGCTTTCCCGGAGAAGACTTTTGACGTCGTTTTGCTGGGTTTTTTTTTGCCCCATCTACAGTTTTCCTTCGAAAGCGGCCAAAACTATTTTTTTCCCGTCGTTTTATTCGAGGCGATAATTAGAATTTGCGTCGTGCTGCCAGAAACGTAATTACAAGGAGATCCAGGCACGTAATTACATAATACGGGGTCTCCACGCAAGAATATTCGTTGGTGATTGTAGAACCATCAAGATTCTAGCTTCTCAATTGCCCGACGAGGGAAAACTATTATTAGAGAAGAGTAGAGGTGTTTTGGGCCAAGAAACCGGCTGTGGACAGGTTCTAGGTTGATGACATCCTTTGACCATGTCAAAACATAGAAGCAGAGAACTTGGTGGGCAGATGAGACCTCTTTGGACCATCTAGTCTGGCCGTGAAGACCCAAACCTTAGTCAGTGGTCGGTCTCGTCCTAGATCCAGGAGCCCTATGCCTATCCCATTTTAGGTATTACTCGGGTGCGGAATTGACCTTCAAAACTGAGGTTCTGGATCTACCCGTTGTACAACGCTGCAGAATAGGATGGCGCTATATATAAATAAGTAAATAGATAATAATAACCGTAATAATAATAAGCTGTAATACAATAGTCCGAAAGTCTGCTTCATATAACTCATTCTGTGCAGTGAATACCCATCCAGCCTGAAATTTGCAAAAAGTAAAAAAAAATAAAAAAAAAATAAAAAATAAAAAAAAATAAAAAACAGTGAGCTAGCGGATAGAAAAAAGGTAACTTTCTAGAAGGTAAAGATATTATAATGGCGTTTAAAGCTACAGGTAATTATACCGTAATGGGATTTAGATTACATTTGATTAACTCAAACTGCCTTCGGAGATGGCATAGTGTGAAAATTGAGAAATGGATTTAAATATGTCAAAGTTTAGTAATTTTCCTCGTCTCGGAGTTATACATTACCGGTTCCCCGAACAACATTTTCTAAGGGGGTAGAAAAGAAAAGTCTAATGATCATTCCTATTTTCATCACACGTTTCAATTCAATAAGGGTGCTTTTTCTTTAATAGGAAAAAAAAAAAGGTAAAATATTTTGTTTTGTTAGAAATCCTTTAATGGGAGAAATATACAAATAATGAAGAACAGAAGTAAAATGGCAATTTTAAAAAAAATATATATATTTTTTTTTATAAAAATACAAAAAAAAATTATTTAAGCCGGAAAATATGTCCTTTTTAATTTTATTACTATTATTTTATTTATTTTTATTATTCTATTTATTTCATTTTTTATATTTTTATTTTTTCATTATATTATTATTTATTTTATATTTTATATTTTTATTTTTTTCATTATATTATTATTTTATTTATTTTATTTTTTTATATTTTAATTTTTTTCATTATATTATTATTATTATTATTTTAGTTATTATTTATTTTATTTTTTATTTTTTATATTTTTATTATAGTATATTATTATTATTCTTTTTATTTTTATTACAGCCACCGCTCTTTTGTAACTATTTCTCTGATCTGCATTATCAGTCAGGCGTAAAGTGAGTTTATTTATTCATGCACTCTTCATGTCATGTACGTTGAGGGTGAGGGCTTATTTAACAGTAAATTAAAAAAAAATCAACAATTCTTGCTGTTCTGTATCCGCTCATTAACTTGTCTCTCAAATATACTGTTAAGTGATGATGAATGTTGATAAATCAATTCTAAAAATGGCTTTAATAATGAGAAATGAATGACAATGAAATGAATGAATTTTTACAGTTTTTTTAAACCATTTAAAAGAGGGCAGTTACTTAATAAATGTATTTTATGAAAACTACTTACAGCTTGCACTTTTGTGTTTTAAAAGCAGTGCAGTTGTTTGATTTTGTAATTAATTATTTAACCCAATGGAGCTGAGGTTGGTGGCATGCTGTGGCAGGTCCACACCCATGCTCACACACACACATGTACACATCCATGCTCACACACACACACAAGTACACATCCAAGCTCACACACACTCACAAGTTCACAACCATGCTCAAACACACACAAGTACTCATCCATGCTCACACACACAAGTACACATCCATGCTCACACACAAGTACACATTCATGCTCACACACACACAAGTACACATCCATGCTCACACACATACAAGTGCACATCCATGCTCACACACATACAAGTACACATCCATGCTCACACACACACAAGTACACATCCATGCTCACACACACAAGTACACATACATACATATATATAGATATATATATCCCACCTCACCGTCACATGAACCCGATAAGACAGGAAGAAGGGCTTGATGGGTTCGCATCAGGGCCCCTAGAGGCACGGGCCCTGTTGCAGCTGCGACCACTGCTACCTCTGTAGTTACGCCAGCGGAGCTGCTGTATATTGGTTTGAGTACTAGAACTTGATGTGTTTGTCTGTCTGTCCCATATTATTATGTTCATAGCCAAGGGTTTTAAGACTGCAAATATATCACTTACATTTTATCCATGAAGAGTGTGTTTTTTTTGTCAACGCATAATGTTATCTCTGCAATTCATGCATTTCCAATCCCTCCAAACCCCAGACAGTACTGGAAATTACAACTTCCCTTAAGCCATCGACCATGCGGAATGAGGCTGGAAATCCCAGTGAAGAACCCTGGATGGGTTATAATACACGACAAACAATGAGTCATCTTAAAAAAGGACAGGGAAAAGGATAAATCAGCGGAATGCGGCATAACTCAGATCTGTCAACCCTCTGCTCCATAATTACAGGGCATCCAATATTTAGTCTTAAACTTAAGTGAACACCCCAACCATCGAATGCATTCCTCGCAAATGAATGGGGGGATTATGCAGAACATCTAACCCCTTTGCCCACCCTCTACCTATTTACTGTTCAGTAGGATATACATACCCTCAGTCGGCTCTGGCACTAGCTTTGTGAACGTTGTGGGTGAGGGTCTTTCTAGACTTTCAAACCTTTGGCCTCTTTTTGCATCCGGCTACCCAGAGCCTACGGAGGACATGGACAGTACTGCCCACTGATGTCAGTGGGAAGTCCCACTGACGCCGGTGGGCGCTTCCGCTGGTGTCGGTGGGCGTTCTTGCTGACATAATGGATGACATTGTGTCAATTGCTGACCTCACGGGAAACACCCCCATTTAAAGGGGAAATGGGCTGGGAGTGGGGCGTGTCAGGACCCTTCTCCGATGACCTGGAGGATTCAGGTGTTGACCCAGGATCAAGGAGTTTTCCAGGTCAAACATGGAGAGTAAGCAGGTATGGCTCTCTATCAATGTCCCTCTACCTTCTTCTTTGTCCACTTCCGTGCTCCCATCCAGTTTTCCGCAGCTCCACTTTTTCTTGGTCTTCTATTTTTTATCTCTCCTGTCTTCTTTCTTCATCCGCCACCCGGAGCGCTTCTGCGGGGCTTTTGTGCACATCCTCTCCCCTGATTGGAGGAAAAGGGGTGCGCCGTGTGCGCCGTGGCTCTGCCCTTTTGCAGAAGTACTCCAAGAGGCCAGAATAATGCAGATGGATTCGTGGACCAGGCTCTTCTGCACCCTGGCTGCTATAGCATAGTCCTTTCTACTCAGCTTATTGCCTGGAGATGCCAGAATTCTATTGTAATTCATTTTTCTCTCTCTCTTTTTTTTTTTTTTACATTTCTGTTATTTTCTATTCTTTGCGTCTTTTGTTTTGACCCACTTTGGAATGAAGTAGAAGAATTCAGTGTGGCATGTTTCATAGTGATAGTCTGTTTCTATTTACAGTGATGGCAAATGTTACAATACATAAGAAATAATAAAAAAAGCATATATTTCCCTAAGAGGACAAAGGCAATGAACAGAAATGAGCTCGCTGAGGCTTAAAGCTTTGTCTTTTTTGTCATTTTTTCCATGTATTCACCGCAGAGTCCACTGAAATGGCATTTTACTCACATTTCTAATAATATGCTGGTTGTAGAAAGAAACCTTGGATTCTAAATCACATTCCGAAATCTCAAGAAAGCTTTCTTGCGCAAAGTTAACCATTTATCCTGAAGAAAAAGATGAACATGCTTCTAACGATCCTTTACCGGTATACACAATCCTCCCCGGTTTGCTGTATGCAGTTTATAGATAAGTTATTTGATGTCATTTGGGTTTTACAATCTTTAAAGTAGAATCTCATGGAAACCTCCGTGCCCTGGACTCCTGGAAGGGCCCAGGGGGTGGGTGTAACTAGAAACCACAGGACTCTGGTGTGAAAATTGCCCCAGGACCAACAGCTGGTCTGTGCCATCATTGCCCCCCAAAAAACTTGTCTGTGTCTCCCTTGCCCCCCCTTCCAACATACAACATATGTAAACTTACTTACACAAATTACACACACTTACTCATACTCACTAACACACACGTACACATTCATTCACACAGTCCATCTCACCACACTTACACATTCATGCACACACACAAACAATAACATATCCATGCTCACACACACACAATAACACATCCATGCTTACACAAACACACATACAATTACACATCCATGCTCACACACAATTACACAGCCATGCTCACACACACGCACACATACAATTGCAAATCCATGGTCACACACACACACACAATTACACATCCATGCTCACACACACAATTACACATCTATGCTCACACACACACACAATTACACATTCATGCTCACATACATACATACATACATTTATACAAACACAAATACATACATTCCACCTCCCGCCCCTGCTTACCTCTCACAGCTCCTGCAGCTCTCTCTCTAGCTGCTTGCAGCGGGCAGCCTTGGTTTCACTGCAGGCTCACGTGACATAACGCGACCCCGATATGTTCCTGTCGCCCCGCGCTGGTTCAAAGCAGTTTAGAAAGGGCCCTTCCGACCTGGAAAAAGTTCTCACCTTCTTTGGTGTCCATCACACTGAGATCCTAGGTCCAAAACTATTTAGAATGGGGGCGATTTGATGGACCAGTGTCACCACTAACTGGAGAAAAAATACATTCTCCAGCACAAGGAATAAGGCATAGTTATAGCTGGTAACAGTTATAAGAGCAAAGGCATTTAAGACATGTCACATTTTACTACTTTTTTAGAGACATTTTGGTTTGTATATCGTTTTTTTCTCCAAAATGATTCCATTTTCACACGATCATTAGTGGGTTTGAGACACCAGTTTGCCTAAATTTAAGTGAGCATACATGAGCATCCAATCTGATATTGGAAAATAGAGAAAATTATTAAGGATCTTTGATTATTTCTTCAGCTAAGTGTAAAATGTTTTGATGGACACCCTTTGGCGCGTCAAAGGTGTTTTTACTATAGGCTGGACTCCAGATGCATAATTGTTATATTAATATGAATGTACTCAGCTAATAAGAACATGGATATGGTCCAATTCCATTGATTTAGAAGCATTTGTGGTCTTCTTGAATTAAAGACCCCAAGCTGTCCTCACGTTGGGCTATGGCTCAATGTTGCATGTGGTTACGTTGCCTTCTTGGTCTCTAATTTCAATCATGCATGCTGATGAGTACACGTTGGCAGGGGAAGCCAATGTTGGCCTTGTAGGTGAAGACACATGCCTGGTTGTCCTCAAAATGAAGTGAGTTGGTGGGAACTTGCTGGAGATGACCACTGTTTTAGTAGGAAATGTTATCAGGTTCTAAATTAGCAGAAAGTATTAAACGCGTTGAAACCATTAAATGCATTGACTTGTGGTTTCCTCGTGGTCTTGGTGGTAGTGGAAAGTCTAAATCACTGAGTTTGGCCAATCTGCTTTAGCTTCTGAAAGAAATGTTGAATTTTTTTTTTCCCAAATGACCTGCATAAATGGGCGGAATAAAAGGAATTGATACTTATACGACAAATTTAAACCAGATGTCGCCATTAAAAAATGGGACCATTCGTTTAATTACATTTAATTTTACTTCCAAAATGTCAGGTTTCATGAAAAAAAAACAAAAAAAAAACCTTTGGTCTTCTTTGACATCACAGAGTCTTTGGTTGAAATTGATACTTTCCATTGGTCCAATATATATATAAAAAAAAGCTATACACTTCGACTTAAAGATATGATTATATCCATTTTCCGTGTTTTGGGGTTATTATTTTTATTATTAATTTAAAAATTAATTTATTATTTTAAATGGTGTGAAATTCCTTATTTCACATCATTTAAAATAATAAATTCATTTTTAAATTAATAAAAAAAAAAAAAAAAAAATATAAATAAATAATAACTAATAAATAAAATATAAAATATTGTATTTGGTATTCTTAATGTGTTGTCCAAGCAGTATTATCCCCCCCCCCCGAAATACATCCTTTTGCTTTCCCTACAAATAGGAGAAGGACATGTTGAGAATCATTGTTGGCTGTCAATCTTATTTATTTGTTGCGGGAAAGGAAATATATTTTCTTCAATACAGTAGAGCTCTCGCAAGCAATGGTTATAAATAATGTGACAGTTTATTTGTCATTGCGGCCACCCGCTAAAGCTTTTACATCGCATGATGATTTCAGTGTATAAAGAAAAAAAAGTACAAATGATTTCAATTGTTTCTTTGTGTGTTTTTTTTTTTTTTTTTTTTTTACTATAGTTTTGTCTCCTTGAGTCATATTGGAATACGGTTTGTGATTCTTAATGTTAGTTGAAGGGTTGGCGCTAGACACAAAAAATGCTAATTTCCTCCGTGATACCAATTAAGACAAATAATATATATTTTTTGTCTTTGTCAAGATGCATAATTCCAAGCTTATTAGTCTAATTTATTGTTGGTAAAAAAAAATAAGTAAAAAATAAAAAAAAAGACTGTGTAATTCTTAAAAAAATATTGTAAAATATTATTTAATAAAGAATTCTAAGAAAACTGTTATCCAATCTTTGAGACAGATAACAGAGAGCAGAAATTAAAAAAAAATAAAAAAAAAATAAATAAATTAAAAAAAAACTTTTTTATTGTGTAATTAAAAAAAAAAATGAAAATATATATATTTTTAAATAAATAGATATAACGAAAAAGCGAGCTCATTTTTTCACTGTTATCTAGTGTTGGCGCAGAATAAAAAAAAAAAAAACAATCCCCTGATTGGGGGAGCATGTACTGTCTTATATTTAAGATTAAAAGAAGAAAACATTTAATGCTGTAAGAGATGCTATTTAATAGTATAGCAACTGTATGACCCTCCATATTGAAAGAGATTTTGTTATTCAGGAAACAGAGAGCCCATTTTTGGCATCCAAGCCACGTGCACACACACACCATACACCACACTCAGCCACACTTACACACAGCACACAGAGCAGGTACGACCGCACCTCACTCGGCCACACAAACACACCAAAAGCAGGGACAATCAGATGTGTGGGTTGCCTCTCCGCCTTACCCAAAGCACTGCCGTGCAGGCCTATTAATGAAAAAAATCAGGACTGTCCCGTGAACTCTGTGACTGTCGATAGGTATGTGTTAGAATCTGCCCTTGCAAATGTCCGTTGAATGGCCCTTTGAGCAGAGTCATCCTCACGTACAAATTGTCATGTGATTATGCCCTGTATGCCCATTGTACACCGCCGCGGAATAAGATGGCGCTATATAAAACAATAAATAATCATAATACTTAGGTTTTTTTTTTTTACTTTAATGTCATAAAAGATAATTATCATATTTTATTCTCACTTTTTACTTTTTCACAACCCAATTTCTGAATTATGAATCCCACCTCAACCCAACGTAGCAAAAAAACAAATAAATAAATAAAATAAAAGTAAAATTGACAGAAAATATCCGGTCTCCCAAATATTACGTTACGGTGCGATCGAGGTATAATTTAGCCGATATTTTGTGATTTAAAACATTTACGGAAACGCTAACAGTTGCCCCGCGGCGCTCTCTGTTATCTCGCACGCTTGCGTTAAAATGTTTTTGACTCAACTAGGTGAGTCGTGTCTATTTCGATCGGAGATTGCTGCGGGAAATTGCTGTTTCCAGATGTACAAAGGGCGGTAATGTTATTCTGTCTCCCCGATACAAATGACACGCTGTACCTTGAACCGTTCGTTGTAGATTCAGTCTATAATCTGTTTAAGAAGACGTTTTCCGTGTCACGGCGGAGGCAGAGGGTCTTTCATTTGGTCTTTCTGTCAGATCCACTTTCTTACACCATTTTGTGGGTTAATATTTGAAAAAAAAAGATCAAAACCACTGTTTTTGTTTCCGTTGCTCCCTCATTCAGTCTCTCTAACGCTCTCTCGCAGTTAATTCCCTCACTCTTTGTCTCCTAACCTTCTCCACCCACTGCTTCTGTGTCCCTGTCTTCTTTTCCAGAGCTCCACTTCTTCCCCCCCTCCCGCTTCTCCTTGTTATCCAGGTACTTCCACAAAAGGGGCGGAGCCTCTGCACAGACCCTCTCCCCCAATTGGAGGAACGGGAGAGAGGCTGTCTCCGTGGTGCAGGCCGCGGTTCCGCCCTTTGGTGGAAAGATTCCAAGAGGCCAGAATAGTGTAGACAGAGTCCACTGTATATGGGGATGTGGCTAGAGGCAGAAGGGGTGGAGCCATGTCGGGAGTGGGTGGGACCAGAGGCATGAGTGGGCAGGGTCATAGGTGGAGCCCCCACCCACCTAGCAAAAGCGATGCAAGGTGGTCATAAGGTAGCTGCAATGGAGGTCACTGCTGCAACACCACAGACCTCCATTCTGAGGATCTCCCCAACCGGTCCGTGATCCCACCTGCCCGGAAAAGCAGGGCATTAGGGGAAACCACGTAAGAGAGTTGGGAGGTATGACATCTGCGTATAAAATACTTTAATGGCAGTTGATGTTATTAATGAATACATCGGTATACATGTCCAACAATACATTAAAGGTGCTGTTCCACTTAAGAGAAACAAGTTAATGACACCTTCTACTATCCAAATAAACCTCAACAGATCAGTCATTTTCTTCTTTCTTATGAAGGTTGAATCACAAAAAAAAAACAAAAACAACAAAAAAAACTTTTAAGATATCTCTGATTGAATCATTCTGAAATCTAAGTGATGGTACACGCTTATCGACCCGGTTAACCTTCTCGTTTGCTTTTTCCCCCCTGGTTGTCGGCATTGTTCAGTAGTGCTAGGCAACCAGTTTCATGTCAAGGGCTAAATACAACCATTGATTTGTTTGTTACTGTAAGCAATGGATCTTGGTAGGTAAACCGGAGAGAGATTATAAAGAGCTGAAGGCTCTGGCTGATGGCTGATGGCTGTGGCTTGTGGCAAGATTTCTCCACTTAAAGGGGCTCTCCGGTCATCATATGCACGTTAATGTGTATGATTGCTGAGTGGTCCCTTTAAATTTTTGTGTGGTCCCCATTGCAAACGAATGGGTTCATTATACCCACCCCCCCAACTATTTGCTGTGCAGGAGGTATATTCGGCTGAACACATCTCCTGCCGCGTGATATACTTACCACCGGTCAGTTCCATCGCTGGTTCAGACCAAGACCACAAGTGTTCATGCTCAGAATGTGCTCCCATTGATGTTGATAGGACCACTTTCCTGCCACTGGGATAGCAGTTTCTATGATGTCTGGGTGGATTTTTCAGGGGTATTATTGCTTGTTCTCAGTGGCCTTAGTAGACATCTGTCAGTCCATGCACAAAGAGGTTTAACCGCCATTGGTGTCAATGTCACGCAGCCCCACTAAAGAGGCCAACATGGCACGTCAATGGAAGAGACAGGGCTCCGATGTTTTATAGAGGATGGAGAAAACTTTAAGCTACCTTCACAAGTTGATACAAGTTTTGACCGTGATTTGTGTCACAAGCGTTGTGACATATACATCACGTCCCTCACGCTCCTCACATCACGTTCCTCACGTCACTTCACATTCCTTAATGTTCTGGAAGAGCAACCTGCAACATATCTCTTGAAAGAGCTATTCAGAGCTATTAGAATACCTCTTTGGAGTAACATCAATGTTCTTGGCTGATACACCATGTTGCACTACCAGTGTGGACATCATCTTCTTCTCTCCATGAAGCTTCAGCTCGCTATCTTGACTGAGAGTGAGCCATATCCCCTCAAACTATATTGGTTGACTTGTGTAGGTAGAACGTAGCAGTCAACAGTTGTATGGACTTGGATGCCACCGCTTGATCTCCGCTTCTCGTAGGCAGAAAATGATGTTATACGACGTGCTGTCATTAAACCAGAAGAAGGACGGCGGTGAATTTAATCTATTCTGGTTACCAGTTCTAGAAATAATCATGGATATTCCCACCGGCACCTTGCTATTGGTCTAGAATAGGATTAATATTTCATAAGGGTTCTACGTTCCAAGGAATATAGTTGTATGAATGTATGGGTGTATAATATAAGATTATGAATACTGAATAATTCTGCCTTTCTGGCCATTTCTTCGTAAATAATTGTGGTTTTCCCAGCCAGTGTGTAAATTTATTTATTTATTTATTGATATATTTAGACTTTTTTTGAACCAATCCTACATTTCGGGTTAGATAAAAGTAAATTACTGTATATGCGGCTTTTGTTATTTTTGGAGGATAGGGCCTTCACATGTCCGCAGAACCTGCTGGCAGATGTGTGTGTTAGGCTGTGGTGTTAGCGTGGAATGTGTGTGTGTTAGGCTGTGGTGTTAGCGTGTGTGGTTGCATGGCAGGCTGGAGACCCACTTGGCTTCACTTGCCCCCGTCGGGCCAGAAGCTGACAGCCCTTCCCAGTTTATTGCTCTCCCTCACATTCGTGGTCTCTGATGAGTGAAGTAGACCTCTGATATATGATGTCATATCTCAGCACTCTACTTCTCTCAGACCCGTAGCGACCACAGGCGTGAGGGTCCCAGCTTGCTCCCTAAAGACAGATGGGCCCTTCAACTTCTTCCTACCCCCGGCCCTCCATATCCTGTGGATACGCCTGGTGACAAATTCCAATTTTTTTTGTCGCTTGCTTCCCTTGTATAAAAAGTATACAAAATACGCTTTTTTCCCCCCAAAATAAATTTTTAAGAGGCAGCGATATCCTCTCATGTGAAATTGCTTTCCTATCATTTCCACAAACCAAAGAAGAAAACAATAATACCTGCCAAGCATCTTCTAATCTCGACTCCAGATAAACTTCCTTCCGTTCCCTCTTGTATAAACTAGATTTTCGAGAAAAAGAAGAAAAAAAAAAAGTCATGAATATTCTAGCAGCGCTGTCAGATTCTGTGTGGGCTGCGAATGTGAGACCGGGAGAATGTTCATTGAATAGTGATCATGCGTGACAAATGCACATATGGGAAAATTCCAAAGATCCTGCTCGCTGCTAATATTAACACAATTTATATTTATTTTAATATACTGTGTGTAATGCATTATATATGTGTACTGTACGTCCCGCTGTGCGGCTGATTAACACGCTAGAAGCCGGAATGCTGCATGGAGAACGACAACTTATAGCTCAATGGCCTCCAGCCTCATCAAGGTCTCCATGACGTCAGAGTTCCATTAGTTATACATTTAGTAGTATGGCTTGATAACGTGTTTTTTTAGGATTTATAGTTATTTATTTCATAAAGTTTAAGAGGAAGAAGCTCGGAGGGTGAACATGTTAGTCTACACGTGTACCGTTGGGCTGACGTGTAGCTTGCCATGCAGTGATGGACTCTTCCCCTGATCCACCAGCCTATCTGGACTTCTTCAATGGATGGAACTGACAAAGAAGCAGTATAACCCCAACGTTTCTAGACATGTGTCTTTTGGGAGTGTGGTATAGGCTGGAAGATGGCAGGACCTAAGCCAAGAGGGCGCATGGCTTGATCTGGTTGGTACTATGAGCCATCATAGCCAAGGAGCCACCTTGCAGCACTCAGCTTCAGAGCGCCACAAGGTGGCCACATGGGAGCAGGTATGGAGGTCTGTGATACAAGAGCACAGACCTCCATTGATTTTAAAGCTCCACTATCCACAAAAGCAGAGCAGTGGGGCAGCTTTGTGGGACAGCTCCCAAAATGGGGACTGTCCAGTGGAAACTGGGACTCTTGGTGGGTATGAAGCAACACCACTGATAGGCAATGGCAAAAAAAAGGAATAACACATGGAAACAAACAAAAGGAAAATTGCAAAAACAAAGTTAACCTTCTCAGGAAAGCCCTTA
The DNA here is from genome assembly GCF_027358695.1 of Spea bombifrons. Classification (NCBI taxonomy): domain Eukaryota; kingdom Metazoa; phylum Chordata; class Amphibia; order Anura; family Pelobatidae; genus Spea; species Spea bombifrons. Next base: position 3,868,222 of record NC_071097.1, on the reverse strand, counting down.
AAACAGGGTCATAACAATCATGGTTGCTACTGCAGCCAGGTCCACCACTCTAGGGGGCCCGGGTGACCCCTGCGGGCATCCCTTTAAAAGCCGCTAGCTGCGGGTAAATTAGAGATAATCTGGTCAGATGATCTCTTACACTCTCTCCCCGCACGCTGTCTGATCCAGCCTGCAGGAAGTGACATCACATCTATTTCCTGCATGCTGGATCAGTCTGTATGGTGGAGAGAGACACAGGCAAGATGTTTGGGGCTAAGATGGCACAGTCAAGCTCTTTGGGGGCTAAGCTGCAAGATGTTTGGGGACAAAGTTGGCACTGTGGGGCCACGTTGCTTGGTGAAGTTGGTGGTCGGCGGGGGAATTTAGGACAGTAAAACTCTAGGTCAATGATAGCCTGACCTCATTGGGGGAGCTACTGGAGTCGGTGTGGGAGGGGCTTAAAGATGAACCCACCCAGTCTGGTCTATGCTCCTCCTCTTCACGCAGATATTCACGCAGTTTCTACATTTTACCCATTCTAGCCATACCATGTCTAAGGTTGATTTCAACAAAATTATTAATTAAAATATATACATTAAAAAAAAAAGTTCTTGCTACAAAAAATTCTAAATGAAAAAAAGCAAAATTATTAATTAAAACATATTTAAATAATAATTTAATTTAAATAATCTAAATGAAAAAATATAAATATTATTATTATTATTATTCATGTCCATTTCGGGCTTTTTACAAAGTAAAGCCAATAAATAAATTTACGGATACTGCTGTTCTTTTAACGCTAGAAGCAATTTCCCACATCGGTTCTTTTTTTTGCATTACGTGAAAGTCTTTTTTTGGTGAAATTCTCACGTGTCATTAAGCAAGTCACAACCTTTACATTCAGCATTTTGCGCTGCGATCCCTTTTATCGTTTTCAAGCTTTTTTTTTAGAATTTTATAATAATCTCTTGGTTTGTGCCACTTAACCTTTTTTTTTTTTTTTTGCCCGTTCTGAATGTAAAGGCTCAAACGAAATGGAGAAAACTGCTCTGTAAATAATCGTCGAGACATTCTCCGGCGTTGAAATACACGGGGAGACAGGTTGATACGTGGGAGGATTTTTTTTTTTTCATTGTCTGAAAGAAGAAAAAGTTATTGTTCGATCGCGTCCTGATACAATGACCTTCCGCGCTTCAGTAATGAATGTGTTGCTGATTTCTCTGGGAACCGACGTCCTTCCAGATGTGAAAGGGAAAAAAATGCGGTATTGGGACGTGATCCAGTCGTATGAACGTGGCCCAAACTCTTTGGTTGTAGATGACATGCAATTCGTGCTAAAGTAATGTGTTCTGTTCAGTCAGAGATGGTCTACGGGAGATGGTGGTGTCCGTACCTCACGGTTGACGTCCCTCTCTCTATAAGAAACACTCCTCTAGGTTCTCAGGTTACCAATCTTGTGAGCGCTGTTGGGTTCGTTGCTGTATACAGCCTCAAGAATGCAAAACACGTGAGGTCCTATACTTGAGATGTTGCTGGGATGTCCCATCTTGCCCTCGTTCTTCTCCAGTTCTGTATAGCTCTAATCAGGACATCTGTGTTGGGTGGTAGGGCTGAAGTTGGGAAGGACCATGGATGGCCCATAAGTGTCATGGGTGGCCTAGGAGGGGGCATGATCGATGGTGGAACCACAATATACTTAAGGAGCCACCTCTCAGGTGCTCAGCTTCAAAGAGTCATTAGGTGGCCACATGAGAGCTGTTATGGAGGTCTATCCTCCAACATCACAGAGCGCCATCAATTTTACAGCTCCCTGGGCTGATCAGAGAAGATCTGGCCCATGATCCCCACTGGCTGGAAACTTGTCTTGGGAAATCTGTGACGGTTGGGAGGTATGCACAAGCTTTGAGTGTATCATCCTCCATTTATCCAAGTCCAATGGGATAAGTCGGTATTATCAAATGAAAGCTTGTTATAAAATGTCATTTTAGTCCAACAAAAAATCTAACTCCACCGGACCAACACCGTTATCGTCAACAATGGAAGCCATATTGTATGAATTTCAGATGCAACCCAACGAGCACATCAGGGACAATAGTTTATTTTCATAGCACAACAAAACCCCCACCGCCGTTACTTGAAAAGCCGCACCCCCCCCTAGAATAATTTCCGAATTGTGTGAATTTATCGCACTCTTCAAACATCCCCATCGCTGCTTAGTCCGCACAATGCACTGAATGCATTCAGGTTGAATGTTGTTGCTAGGAGACAGCAACAACCAATTATCACGCTGGGTTCTCCCGCGGTCCGAATAGCTCCATTCAGAGCACATCGATTCCTGAATTTTAAGAAGGAGGCCGTATCCTTCGAAATCTTGCTTTAATTGGCAGTCACACGCAAGCAGAATGTCAAAGGCGTACTGACAAAGAACAACGCCGACACCATGCCGTCTTGTTCTCTTATCATGCCTTTAACCATCGACTGATTGATTCAATATCATGATATATACCGAGTGTAATTAAAAAATATCGACATGGAATTGATTGTAAAATTACACATTTTCAGAATTTATTTATTTTTTGGGGTAAATCAAAATTATTTATTTATTTTTTATTTATTTTATTTGACACAAAAAAAAATCCATATATTTTATTTTATTAATATTAAATTATTATTTAAATTATGCTTTATATAAATTCAAAATGTTACAGCTAAAGGAGCAGAAAGAATCTATTTGGCATGTAAAGTATTCATCATAAATATATAATAATATATGTCTATAATAATATAAAGCGTATATAATAGTAGCTTAAAAAGTATTTTTTTAATAAAATTTAATATTGTCATTTTCAGGGTAGTATTTCCATTGTCTCTGTATATAACTTCTATAAAGTTGCTGTTCCACTTAGATAAAAAAAATTGTATAGGGCTGCAGAATATGATGGCGCTTTATAAATTTATATATATTTTTTTTATTATTTTTATATATTTTTTTTATTTTATTATTATTATTATCTATTTTTTATTATTATTTTTATTATTATTAATAATAATGCATTAATTTTACTAATATATTAAGGAAGCCAACTTCAGCAGATATTATTTTTATTTCTTTTTTTATTTCTGTTAAGAATTTTCTCTATGGCAACAGCCTATCGCTGCCTGGCTTTGTGTCACATGACAATTAAGTGTTCCCAGCGAAAATGATGAATGAGGCATCGTTTTACACGATTAAAGAATCATTTAAACAGACTAGGGATGATGTTTCTAAACGGCAACGTGGGGTTTCATGGTGGAAATTGAAGCTCAGCAATTCATTTGAACCGGGTCGGAATGTAGGAGGCATTGATCAACAGCAGACACGTTCAACAACAGAGTTTACAGTGTTCAGCTATTTATTCCTAATCCATCACATTGGAGTCGTAGCTAAACATGTTTTTTTTTTGCTGGAGAATAAATATATACCGAGAACAATTAGAATTTAATGAAAACATGTCATTACGTTGAAAAATCCCAATCCTAGCGGCATTGTATTTCTTGATGGAACATCTAACTTTAAACACGGAACTCGCAAACGTTCTAGAACAAAGTGAAACGGCTGCCAACCCCTCCGCAGACACAATCGATATCGTTGTTGTACCCAGGATTTGAGTAACTCCCATCACACAGCCTGGGGAATGGAAATCGATAACTAAGTAGACTGCAGAATTTCACTTTATAACCCAAAGAAACTTAGAATTTGACGACAGATAAGGCCCACTTGGCCCATTATGGCTGGAAAGACTCAAACCTTAATCAGTCGTCGGTCTCGTCTTAGATTCAGGAGCCGTATGACTATGCCAAGCATCCCCTCAGTGTTTTAAGATTGAGCATGGTCTTAGAGTCAATGATCCTGAACCATTGTGCTTCTAAGACCCTGGATCTACATACAGTGGGGTATTTTATGTGGGCCGTTCCTCGGGGTTTGATACAGTCACTCCCAGGACCTACTTGAACCTGTAGGTCCTCCTCTGTGCTGGATACCAGGGCATGACATCGTATCTCGACTCTTCACTTCAGAAGGACGCAACAGGTAAGAGATGCTGTGGAAGTCGGGGCTTTGGGAAACCCAACTGCCCAATCTCCTAGGCCGGTTGTCTCTTAGGCCTAGGCCAGAACCCGTCATTGAGCATCTCTTGTTCTTTTAATTGATCTCATATTACATTAAAATTTATATTGATAAGAAGGGACCTCTTTGGTCCAGAAAGCTTATGTGACTCTTCAGCTTGGGCTAGAGACTCCATCTACTCTTGGACCAATGCTGCCATGTCCTTTTTCTCTAATTTATTTTGATAATAAGTATCGCTCATGATATCTCACGAAAGATGAAGTTTTTATTGGATCACAACTGCAAATAGAGATACGTCTTTTACAGTAACGAGACCAAACCCCACCAGCAGTAGAAATTGAGGTGAACCTCAACTAATGATGTTGAGTTTTCTGCCCTATGACTCCTCTCTTTATAGATTCTGATTATGCTACTTATTCATAAGATGAGTAAGGAGATACAGATTACTAGCGTATCATTATCCATTTATTAATTGGCATAAGGGAATTATGTGTTTGGCACGTCTTCCATCTCAGGATCTTTAGCCTGCTGTTTCTTCTCATTTTGAGGGACATCTTCTCTTGTCTTCAAGATTGATCTCTCTGCATGACCAGATGGGATGTGAGCGCTTGGCAATGTATATTCCAACGTGTCCTGCTGCTCGGTGTCCTGTCTACCTGTTCAGATAACGCATTCATCTTCCATCTGTATAAATAGGAAAGCCCTTATTGTATCGAGTTGCCCAATCTCTTCGTGTTCTGTATTTTTTTATTTTTTTTTGGAAGCTCTGAGGAGAACGGACAAAGAACTGCGAAAATAAAAAGGATCCTGAGCTTATAGCTTTGTGGTTTGCAAAGTCATTATACTTGTCACCAAGAAGGTGGCAGACAGCCTTGCAGCAACGATAGGCATGAAGCCAAGGTGCTTAGGAGAGGATTGACTCGAAATTTACTGATTTCCTGGCTTTCACAGAAGAAAAAAGAAGAAGTGGCATAATTGGAAAGTCTCCATTTTATCACTTTTAGCACCAAACGCTAAATAAAAAAAGACTTTGAGCAAGGAACGCTAATAACCATTGGTTTGTTCGAGTGATTATTGTACTTGGGAACTGATTGCGGAAAAGAACCTCATTGAAGGTCACAATCTGATCTGAAAGGCTCCCTGGATTTCTGTGATACATTTTGATTAATGCATTTGGCGCCGGCACTTTTTCATAAACTGGCTTTGTCTTTTGTACTTCTTCATGCTTCACTGTATTTGTGTCTTGACAAGATGATCAAGACTCTTGTTCGGTTGGCAAAATACTTTGCTCATGTCATGTCGTTGATAACTGTTCCCGTCTCATCATGCTTTGCTCGAGTATATCTCCATATTTCCAAAACCTTCTCTTGCCTTCACCTTCTCTCAACACGAAAAGATATATTGCCTTATGAAGTAGTTGGCCACTTGCGTTTGGAGAAATTAAATAATTAGGAAGGGTTCAACCGGTAAAGATTAACCCTTTTCTTCTTGTTTTGAACAACCAATTAATTTGAGAGATTACCGAGAAGTCATACATCATCCTAGGAATTCTGCTGGGTAGATGACCCACGATGAAGATGGACATCAATGCCTTCTGGTCCTATTGACCTGTCTTCTAAAATGTTAACTTCATAAACTATGGGTTTCCTAATAGAAATGTGGTTGTTCCAGGTTTTATATAGTGAGTGCGGTGTAGGATTTTCTGAAAAGGTCAGCCATGTTGGTTTTTGGAGTTCTGGAAGAGCAGTCCAACGCCAAAGCATAGTAATAAAGTTGAATGTTTAATTCGAGGCTACAGTGGAAACCAGATATACGAGAGTTTTATCAAACACTAAAGGGATGCGCTCCTATAGAAAAATGTTAAGCTGTGTCCATCAAGATGTTTGAAAGTTCTTCATCAACAGCTTACTTCACTCACTGGAAAGAGAAAGGTGACCAAATGGTGCAATATAATAGAAAGCTACTACAAATAATAGAATCGCACTACAATGGAATGTGATACAATGACGTGACATCTCAACAAGGATCCACAGCTAACTTGTTTCTGTCACCACCGCCTGCCACCACCAGGAGGAACTCATCCAACCAAACTGGTAAAATAAAGTAGAAATCCATCCAAATCCCAAACTCAATTCCCTTCATTGAGATAATCAAACCTGGGTAAGTAGATAAAAAAAACTAGAATGTAGATAATTTTCACGTTTTCCGGAGTGGCTGGACTCTGTGGCAAAGAAATGTACCCCTCAAGACCAAAATTGAGTTTTTCACCTTCCAACCAGTTCCCCCTCAGGTCGAGTCCTTGGCTGCGAGTGGCCGTGGGACCTCAGCATATACTACAACCCGGCCAGTCTAGAACAAAGTCAGATTAGCCCCGTTCTGCAATAGAGAGACAAGGAATGTCAGGAATCAGGCCAAAAGTCAGTGCAGGAAACAATCAGACCAAAGCAGGAAGTAGCTGAGGTCAGGACTGGAGAAGTCAGGAACGTCAACAAAGCAAACCAGGTCACAAGACGAGATCAGAACTATGAGACACTGCCACTAACAGCTAGGCCATCCGAGGGAAAATGTTATAAGAAGGGGCGGCCTTATTTAGGACTGTGAATGAGTATCAGTTGAGGTAATGGAAGACGGAGCACTTCCTGTGATGTGATGAGTCTGAAAAGTGGAAGATCTGCATACAAAAAAGTTCTTGTTTCAAAACCAGGCAACCTCCCTCCAAAAGCATAGCCTGGAAGAGGTTTCTTACAATGAGAACCATTCGGCCCCCGTCTAGTCTGCTCCTTTTTCCTGCTCAAACCTTAACCAGTCCTTGGTCTCGTCTTTGATTCCACTCTAGTAGCAATATGTTTGTCTGAGAACACATCAAGCTAATCACAGTTGACATAAGAACTTATCTCAAGTGAAAAAAATAAATTCCTACCGTTACACCAACACAAACATTTATTATATTTTTGTTTCCCTCCATTTTTTTCTGCCGTTACCAGAGCAGCTTAGCCGGTTTTGACCCCCCTCCCCCCTCCAATGCAACACTTTATAACTTCTTTAACAGCTTTCTGTAATGTGAGACGGAATAGAACACATTATTAATTTGCTTAAGACTGTTTTAATTGTCAGTGATTGGATTTTAACTGTGATATAATTGGATTTTAATTATGTTATTTATAACAATATGTACCAAGCATTAAGATGAAATCTCCTTTTTTTTCCCATGGATAAATGTTTCCCCCGCCATAGATATAAATTTACAGTTGGGAATAATTTGTTTGCCTACGTTTGTTTATCCATATCATCACCCGGAGGACCTGAATTCTTAAGGGAATAATGCCCGCTGATCTTAATTGATTCTATTTTCTCGCCTCATTTGAATTATCATCATTTATTTAACAGTTTTCTGTGTAGATTGGTTAAATTAACAAAATGGAACATGGCGATGTCTTAGAACGAAGTTTAATGGTCTCACGTGGTTTGGTTAGAGCTTTCTGGACTCTAGAAGAAGGCCATGATGACTATGGTCAACTATGAAGGTGTATGTAGGAAATCATTACGTTTGGTCAAGAGTCCAATCAATTCCAGGACCAAGGGTAAAGGATTTCCACAATCACTGCCTTCCATCCCAATAATGTCGAATGTCAGAAGAGGACCTTTTTTATTACTTTATATACTTTTGATTCATGGATTCATTACTTGAGGTCGATACCTTTTATTGGGCCAATGTAGAAGAAGTCACATAGGATTTCGAGACCTCACAGGTGTCTTCTTCTTCAATGTTGGCCCATTAAACCACCTATGACAAAGGACCCCTTTATCTCTTGGACCAATGTGGCTGTATCCACTGCCATTATGACACTCACAGTAGAATAGGATGCTCGGCATGGGTCTGCATCAATAGGCAAGGAGGAATCTAATGGCTAGCAGCTCAAGAAGGCACCAAAGAACATGTTCCCAACGCTTAATAGAGGAATGCACGGCAATCGTTGTTGTGATATAAGACTGATGTATGATGCTGTGCACCTGACGCGTTTCACCGTAACAGCTTCTTGATAGATACGGAACTCCGTTGATAGAATTGTTATGTATGCAGGGGTCCAATCATGGTGACAAAGTAGAGGTGATCAGATACCTCCATCAGCTGAAAGCTAAATCCAGTAGGTACAGCAGACAGATGGAGAAACTAGATGTACTGAATGGGACTGCATACCAGAATGGCATTATATATCCAAACACAGCCTATGTAGTGTAATAAATATAATACATTCATTCATTCATTTCCCTCATTCATTCTTAATTTCATTCCCGGGAACACATGATTGTCAGGTGACTCAAAGTAAGCCACTGATAGGGTGTTGCTTACAGTGGCTCAACAAACTAGACGGTAAATTAATCTTTTGTGCAAGTGGAACTGCACCTTTATGGATATCTTTTTTTTTTTTGCTGATATAATTATGATGAATGAGCATGCGGATTGGCTCCCCATCGCGTGCGTCCGTCTGACTTTTTTTTTTTAATGCATTGCTGATTTGAAAGCTAAGGAATGAGAAATACTACTTGGAGACGTCTGGAGCATAATTGAAAATCTGTGTTAGTGATTCTCCCTCATTCTTATGCAGAACTTGTCTTTTTTTTTTTTAAATAATATTTGATGCATGGAATAGACACCCAAACTGAATGCAGGACTGTTTGCGCATGTAAATCTCTATTCACGGATTTGAGAATTCATTTATCAAGGTGCCATGTTGCTATAGGCCTTAAAACAACACTTTATTATATTTTTTTTTGTTTAGCGGCTCTTTATTTAAAATAGGGAGGAGAAAAAAAAGGACTGAGAATGGCTAAGTGGCCTTGGCCAGGGCCGGATTGGGGATGATGAGGCGGCCCTGGCACTTTAAGGCCAGCGGCCACCCAATGGTGTAAGTACGGCCAATGGCCCACTAGGCAATTTGCCCGATGTGTCAGATGGCCAGTCCAGGCCTGGCGTCACTGATTTACGTACAGCACTTCATTTCAACTCTTATATCAAATATAAATCGGAAAAATTTTATATTTGTATAAGAGAAATAAAAACATAAAGTAAAAAAATTATATTATTTTATTGTAAAGGGGTGGAAGTGGGGAGAACTTAGCAGATAGTATGCTGACGTTATGGTTAAAAAAATTTACTTTTTTAATTTTACATTTTTTTGCTTTATTGTTCACCGACTAATTGTGGATTTTTTATTTATTTTCATTTATGGATTTTTATTTTATTTAAGCAAAAATACCTAGCGGGGAATACCACTATACAATCATCGGGCCCGGTTATGTTTTTATAATTTAAGGGACAGTATCCTTTCCTCTTCCTCAATGGTCCAGTGATTCTCGCTACTCATTGGCTCCTTGGCAGGAAAGCCCTCCCATTGCAGTTGGAGAACGTTCCGAGCATGTGCACAGGAGCTGCCAAACAAATGAGTATAGGGGGTGTTCTGCAGACCCCCCCATGCATTATGGGGGCACCGTATTAATTTAAAAGAACCTCTCAGCTAACTTATGAACATCCCTGGGAATTTCTGGGCTCCGGCTACCCGGAACATTCCCTGTTGACGTCGGTGGGAGGTCCCGTTGACGTAGGTGAGAGGTCCCGCTGATGTCAGGGGCGTTCCCGCTGACGGCAGTGAGAAACACCCCCATTTAAAGGGAAAATGGGCGGGGAGCGGGCGTGTCTTGACCCGGAGAAGCGGTGCTTCACCCGGCGATCTCCGGGTCAAACCCATAGAGTTCCCAGGTATGCTTATGAAGTGCATATGATGAGTTGACTGTCTCTTTAATAAATACCGCATAAAATGCATTGGTTCCTGTAAAGGGTAGCGTTCCAGTCTGGTAAGGCGTTCCAGCGATGCGGAAGGAAAAGAATGAGGCTTAATGAGGATGTCGGTTCTAGATACAGCTCGATGTGCTCGCTAGATCCAGGTAATTATGTTTACCGATTAGAATAAGCATTGTGTTGGAATTACAAAGCCATGTCCTGCTTTAGATTGGCTTCTGCGAAGCGTTGACAAGAGTCTTTCCTTCCTCCCCCGATGCCCCTCTTTTCTAGGAGGTCAGAATGTTTGCTGGGTATGAGGTCATCGCAGGGTTCTAGAGCCCTAAAAGCCCCGATAATGTGTATAGAGACAGCAGAAAATGGGCTTATAAATAAAGTGACCACATAAAATAGGCCACACATCCACATTTGAACCCTCGGTGCAGACCTCCTCCCTAGTTGCTCCTAATAAAAGAAAAGGAAGAGCCGGTCAGGACAGGGAATTGATATAATAATGCTAGTTCTGACGTCTTTAACGCAAACATTTATACCAAATATCTCCCTAACAATTATATTGAGGAATAAGCTATGGGCAGTTATCCGTGTTAGTCGTGTTAGGTGATAGTCCGTGTTTAAGCAGGCGCCAGTATCAAATACATATGTGTATAAACTTGGTGGAAAACTCTTATGTATATGTACTTCGCACTGGCACACATATCTACACACGCACTTATACAAACTTACACACTTATGCTAACACCCACTTACACATACACACTTTAAAGTGGCCGAGGGGGGTCACATATTTCACATTTACTTCCTGAAAGTTGGCTGATTATAAGTGACCAATGTTGACATTAATGAAATTAAATGTGTGCGGTGGCACAGGCAGGCTGTTTTGGGGCAGCTGTGGCACAGGGAGGCTGTTTTAAGGGCAGCAGTGGCACAGGCAGGCTGTTTTAGAGGCAGCTGTGGCACGGGGAGGGTGTTTTAAGTACAGCGGTGGCACAGGCAGGTTATTTTAAGGGCAGCGGTGGCACTGGGAGGCTGTTTTAAGGGCAGCGGTGGCACAGGCAGGCTGTTTTAGAGGCAGCTGTGGCACGGGGAGGGTGTTTTAAGTACAGCGGTGGCACAGGCAGGTTATTTTAAGGGCAGCGGTGGCACTGGGAGGCTGTTTTAAGGGCAGCGGTGGCACAGGCAGGCTGTTTTAGGGGCAGCTGTGGCACAGGGAGGCTGTTTTAAGGGCAGCAGTGGCACAGGCAGGCTGTTTTAAGGGCAGCAGTGGCACAGACAGGCTGGCACAGACAGGCTGCAACGGTTGCATGGGGAAGTTGTTTTAGGTACCACGTCAAAGTCTGGCTTACAGTATAGTGATAGGGGTTATGCTGCACTACCATCAATGTCTGGCTCAGTATATAGTAATGGGAGTTATGCTGTACCATATCTGTTCAGTAAATGTTATTTATTTAAACTTATTTAATTTATTTATAAGTTAATAATTTATTTTTTCAGGTTTCTAGTTTTTTTCCAGTTGTCATACAGTTTACAAATGTGTGAAATAACATTACTTTTTGTATGTGTGTGTGTGGGTGGGGGGGGGGTGCCACATACAGCATCGGCCCCGGGGGCCAAATACTCCCCTGGCTGGGGATCTGCCCTTGGCTTACTTTTCTCATCACGATGATATAATCATCCTACCCAGAGGAACCGGCGATACATTTCCCTTTTTTTCTTTCCTAACACATCTAATGGTTATTTACTAAACTTTTTATTCTTGGTTGGGTCGGGGGAGGGGGGTTTGCTCAAACATTCCACTTCTCAGACATGAAGCATCCTCAACAAAATATGCCTTATCTCACAAAAAAAAAATAGAATAAATTTAGATTTTACAAGAAAGGCAAATATATTGAGGAACGAGTATTCTTAAGCAGCTTTTCATATTTTTCCAAAGGTCCTCGACGGATTCTTTCCCGGTTGTCGGGGAGGATGTAGCGAGAACGCTATACAAACTGCTAGACAATAGCGGACAGTCCTTTCGTTTTACGAGAATGGCTAAATCAACAATTTACGGTTAAAAAGAACAAAACAGTGCAGTTTGGGCCATAGAAATCAGAAGGTAGAATGGATTACATATTAGATTAACCCCTTAATGACAAAGCCCGTACATGTACGGGCTCAAAATGCATTGTCTTCAATGGTTTTAGGGGCCGCCAATTGTCCTTAAGGGGTTAATATATTCGATTCATGAAGAAGGCTGAAGATGAAAGGAGTCCGTGAGTTGTTATTTTGCGGGGAATCAAAAACAGAGAAAAAGCCGCTTCGGAAAATAAACTGTAGCTGTTGCTTTACTGAGAGGGTAGTGGATAAGTGGAATAGTCCCCCGTCAGAGGTGGTAGAGGCTAACACAGGGAAATATCGAAGGTACAATAGTATCACAAATAATTAACCCATGCCTCCACTCATCCACAGGTGGGAATTCTCCGGGTTTGACTCGGAGTCTCCGGGTGAAGAACTGCTTCCCTGGGTCTCCGGGTCGGTCCATGCCATGGCCCACCCCTGCTTACTGCCTAAAAGCTGCCTGGGGCTAGCCCCGCCTCTATCTGTGGCTAACCCAGCCCCTTCATGAAGCCACTCCCCTAGAAGAAAGACAGAGCTCCGGGTAACCTACCTTCCCGGGTTCTAGCGTGGATTTCATTGCCCTACATTTCCTCAACGCTTCATCCCGGGAACTAGATTTGGGGGAGAATCTAATAATTATATATCATTTTGAAAAGTAATATAAAATAAATTGGGAATTTTAACTCCTTAATGACAAAGCCCGTACATGGGGCTCAAAATGCATTGTTTTCAATGGGTTTAAGGACCACCCATTGTCCTTAAGGGGTTAATTCTGCTTAATACTTGGCCCTTCACGGTACGGCAGATCCTGCTTTACGCCATTTCCAATATTTCCGGTGGATGGAAGTCAGCATTTTTTTTTTTTTATTTTATTCTTTTCTGGCGCTCGTACAACTACAATAATTGTCCTTTTTCTCTTATTATCTTATCTAAAGTATCTAAAAGCCCTCGCGTTCCCTCTACCTGTAATTAGGGAGGGGGGGGGGAATATGCATTCACCAGAAAAAAGAAAAAAAATATCCATCAAATATCTGCGGATTCCATTAGCCGCTGATTTGTGCTGAAATAGCGCAAATTAGAAAGGAAATGGATTCATCTCTGCATGCCAATAATATAATGAAATCAGAGCTTTAACTACTGGATGGGCGACGGTAACGCTGGGACATTGGATTGACCTCTAATTACATATACTCGTTAAAAATGTATTTGAAATTAACTTTACTGAGAGAGTGGTAGATAAGTGGAACGGCCTCCCAGCAGACGTGGTAGGGGTTAATGGAATGGTGGAATTTAAGCGTGCATCGGATAGGCTTCTAAATCTAAGACAAAACCAAGGACCGATTAAGTCCTTCTGTGTACAGGGAGGCTCCCCTTGCGGCATACAGGTAGGAAGTCCTGCTGACTTCGGTGGGTGATCTTGTGACATCGCAAGAGGTCCCATCTTTGTCAGTGGGCTGTCCCATGATGACATTGGGCCATTTTTGGAGGGGAAGTAGATGGAAGTGGAACGTGCCACAACCCCGTTCCTGGGACCCAGAGACGTGGAGAAGCGCCGCTTAACCCGGAGTGGTTAAGTGGTCTTGTGCGATAGCATCAAATGTGGTAGTCGAATGTGCAGTGACATTCCACTGGGTGCCATGGTGGCCACCATACTTGGGAACTTCCTGGGTAGCCTACTCAGAGCTCGCCTTCTTCTGGGTCTTGGAGAGGCTTTAGTGGGCGGCGATTTGGACGGAGTGGACGTGGCCTAATGCCACACCCCTGCCCGGAAAGAAGAAACTGACCCAGAGACCTGAGGAAACAGGGCTTCACTCGTAGACTCGGGTCAAACTATGAGGGTTTCCAGATATGGTGACTGCATAGAAACTCGAATTTCTAACCGTAACATATCAGTTAGATTCGGTGGCATATCCTGGTTGGCCTAGGCCTAGGGCATTCAGACCTCCCAGTGTCCAACTACCCAATGGGCTGCTTACACAGGAGATCTTTGATCTCCCCAACTGGCCCAATTACGCTATGGAGGCTCTGCCGGCTCAGCACAACCTCCACAGTCTGCATTAGAAGGTGCTGTGATATGACATCATATCCTAGCGCTCCATGTCACCATGCATTTGTAAATGTACCTGATAACAAAATGGCCGCCTTGATGTGACTGGATTTAATCAGCGGCAGCCATCTTGTTTTTTTTATGTATTTTCTTCCACTTTGCCCTCAAAAATTCTGACCAATATTTCTGGTTTCATTTCCAGCTTGTGACCTGATGACCCAGGGGATCTTAGCTTTAGTCACATCCACCGGCTGTGCTTCGGCCAACGCTCTTCAGTCGCTCACAGACGCCATGCACATCCCGCATATATACGTACAACGCAACACTGGTGGTTCGCCGCGTACCGTCTGTCACCTTAACCCTAGCCTGGATGGAGACGAGTATACATTGGCTGCTAGACCTCCGGTTCGCCTCAACGATGTCATGCTGAAACTCGTTACCGAACTTCGATGGCAAAAATTCATAGTATTTTACGACAGCGATTATGGTGAGTAGATTTTTTTTTTTGTGGATTTTTTTTTACATATTTTCCATTTTTTATGTAATTCACCTAATATGTAGTCCTATTTTACAAATTTTAATATGAATTGCTTGATAGTTAAGCTATTTCTCCACATTCTTGCTGTGTTAATAAATATATATTTTTATTTTTATTATTATTATTTTTATTTATTTTATTTTATTTTTCCAAATTAAAATTATGAAAGCAGAATTATTTTTTAAATTAAATTGCAAATCATTTTCTAAATTTTCTAAAAATCACCGCACTAAAAAAAAAAATAAAAAAAAAATCGGAAAGCCTATGTTACAAGCGATTTAGATAATTAACATTTCATTCTGCTGAAAGCTATGTAGGTGACAGGTCATGTAATTAAACTATTAACGGTCTTATTAGCTATTAACATCGGGACTTTGATCGTTATCCTATTATCCTGAGAGCCCCCTGTGATCCTCCAGTACTGGACTCAAAAGACCCCTTCTCCACAGCTACCTTCATTTCCTCTATATGTTGGGAAGTGGATTGAAATAAATCCAGATAGCAAGCACAAAAAATGGGGAATTTAGAGTAACTGAACTAAATATTAACCCTTTAGTAGCCCATCGTGACGATGCTACGCAGTGACGCGCCAAATGCGTTGCCCAAAACGCTCTAATGCCCGTCCTCATGGAAAACCTTGACTTGTCCTTATTATAGGGTTGTGTGACCTTGAGATTGACTCGGGGTCGACTCCTGAGAGCTCGCGGGATATGATTTTAAAATAATAGATTATAAGCCAGAGATCCTGTTGAGAATGACCGCGCGTACGATTGGTTGTTGCATTGGGTGATATGATAGGCCATTATGGGAGCCCACTTCTGGTGGCACAAGCGCCAGGCAAGGGCTGGCTTCCAGCTTCCTATCATGTGATGAGATCAGCCAGTAAGAAGCTTCTTCTGTAGTCACGTGTTACTGTATGAGGAGCCCTCAGCCAGCAGCTACAGGAAGAGAGATACTGTGCAGGTAGGAGCTGGGATCTGTGTGTATGGCAGTAAGTATACAGGTGTGTGCGTGTATTTATATGGGCAGCTGCTCTTCATTGGTCGGCGACCAATAGAGTCCCTCTTACGGACCTGTAGCTCCTGGCACGAGCCTATGGATTCCCGTTAACCCCTGCAATGCTGCGTAGACAAGGTAGGCTAGAGCCAGTGGCTTGTATTGGGGGGGAAGGGACCAGGGAGATTAGCTAGCAGATAAGGCAAAATGATTTGTAGTATTCAGCAGTACTGGGCATTATACGTCTAATGTGGCATTAATTCCAATAAGTAAATAAATGTATTCAGCAGCGTAGGTGGAACAGCAGCTTTAATTGACCGTCTCCAGCCAATCATCATCTGCCGTTGCACGAGCTGGCACGGTAACAGAGACGTCCTCCTTGTTATCAGTAAGCCCTGCGGACCTCTACATGATGGATATGCACATTATCAAGATGTATGAGGGCTCCCCGGCTGCTATTCCTCCGAAATAATGTCCGAGTCACTAAAAAGTTCCACCTTCCCGCCGGACGCTGTGGGTGGACATCCAACCGGGGAGGACTAATGACTGATTACGCTCAGGATAGGCGTTTAACAGATAAAAATGTACACGCGTGCCTTACGTCTTCTTAAAAGCCATTTAGTAAGTCTGTAGCCTTCGGCACCGTCAGGAACTGTCGTTAAAGGGGTTTAGCACGGAAATTCACTTTTTGTATATTCTTGTATGTTATATTGTTATTATATTTATTGTTATTTTTATAAAGTGCCATCTGTGTTCCGCAGCGCTGTGCAGTCTGATCATATAACAATTCGGAAACAAGGAGGAGGGCCCTGGTCATTTGAGCTTACAATCTAAAAGGAGGTGGGGGGGTATTTTATGCAAAAGGCTCACATTCGTTTTTGCGGTAATTTTTGTGTCCACTTTTTGTTGGGACTGTAGCTGTAACAGCCAGGGCCAACCCGACAATGGAGCCGAGTGGGGCAACTGTTCCAGGTGGCCCTTTTGAAGGGGCGGCACTTTGCCACCCCAAGCCCTTTTTTTTTTAAAGTGGAAGAGAGAGAGAGGGGCGCCGAGTGGTTTTCGCTTACCAAGTTGTCAGTACCCGCTCGGCGCCCCTCTCTCTCCTCTGCGAGCCCTCTAGCTCGGTCTCGGTGCCGGCTTGTAATGCTGAGCGCCGGAAGATGACGTCATATCCGGCGCTCAGCATTACAAGCCGGCACCGAGACCGAGCAGGGAGACTCGCCGCAGGACTGCTGAAAGGTAAGTAATAGGGGGAGGTAGGGTAGATAATAGGGAGGGAGGGAGAGGAAGGGTAGATAATGGGGGGCCGCAGGGTAGATAATGGGGGGGGCCGCATTTTAAACTTCGCCCCAGACGGCATTTTGTCTTGGGCCGACCCTGGTAACAGCTAAAAAAAATGGAATGGCTCAGTCTTAATCACACGGTTATTACTGTATACAGCGCTGGGGGGTTATTACAGTTTATAGCGCTGAAGTTTAATAAATTCCTATCATGTCTCCTGTGATCCCGGCAATTCGGCAAACCTGTCTCTTTTAATAGACTTCATATTGAAATGATTTGATGAAATCATTTTCCATAGTATTTTATCAAATATGTATTTTTTTGATATAAGGCTTGATTTAAAAAAATGAAAATACATATATATATATAGAATATAATATTATATTATTATAAAATATATTAGTTATATTATATATGGTTATTCTAGTATGAAATAAATATTCGAATCTAAGTATTTCAAATACATTTTGTCAGATCTCATCAAATGTTCGCCTCCTTTCTTTAAGCCGGCCGTGGCATAAAATGCCATTACGTGGAGCGAAGAAAAATTGCTAACTGGAAATGGCATGAGACTGACTCAAGCCGAGATACGTGGAGGATCCGTCGGAACGGCTGATATCAAAGCCGGTGTTTCCTTCGATAGCGCCGAGCCATGACCCTTTGATAGCAAAAGGTGACTTTTTATCTAATCAGACTTCAAAACGTCGACACGGAGGCGGTTTTCATTTTAATGATGATCTACTGGATATTGTAACAACAAAGCACTATAGCTTAGGCAATTTCACTGAAAAATACTATATATTTTTTTTTGGTGTGGAAAATATGAATTGTATAAGTATCTCACCTGCTTCACAGTCATGAGAACAATCAGGCTCCAGCTACTTGGAGTCCTCACCTTTTTCGGAACATAGATAGGTGGTGCGCTGATGTTGCGTGGGGGGCTGCCTGTTGTGGAAGGGAATGTGGTCAACATACCTGGGAACCCTTTGGGCTCCTGCTACCGGGACTGACGTCATTGGGCGATCCTGCTGATGCCAATGGCGGGAAACACGGGGAGTGGAGTATTCTGGTGTTGACCCGGAGAACCAGAGAGTTCCCAGGTATGGTGGGCAGGGAGTCCCGCGGCTTGGAGTTTGTCCATGGTTGACCCAGAGAGGAGAGGACCTTCACTCTGAGTTGCCAGGACGAAACGCGGAGAATTTCCAGATATGTTCATAGTGCTCGAAATCGATGCTAAACAGAAGTTTGTAAGAAAATGATGCCAATTGTGTTCCTTTATGATAAGAAATACTCGGCGAGATGATTGGCCACTCGCCCACCTTGCCCAAAGAGCCACCTTGCGGCTCTCAGTTGAGGAGCATGTGAGAGCTACAATGAAGGCACAGACTTCCATCAGTTGTACAGCTCTCTTGGCCGGTCAGCTCCCTTGGCCGGCAGATCTCCCCAACTGGCCCATGATCCTCACTGCCCATAAAAGTGGGACTACCCGAGACAGTGCCCGAAAACGTAGAAAACCGGCATTTTCTCGAAGATCAGGAACGAGTAATTTCGACATATTGTTAAATAATTATTTACCGGGTCTTTGCAGGAGATCTTTGCAGTGAATCAGCAAGAGGAAAATCATTTGCAAATCATTAGCAGATGCCGAGCGCAGACTAGCAGCGGCCATGCGCTCGCCTGCCTTCTGGTGCCAAGTCACGACGAGCAGGAAGCTAAATTAAATAGAGGGAAATTAGCATATTAGATTTGGTAAAGAGCATACGTTAAAAAAAGAATGGTTTTTGACTACCGGTGATCCGTTGTATTACTTTAATGTCCCATGTGGCCCCACCAACACAGAATGCAAATTAAAGAACTTGCCCCGGACTGTCCATCTGTCATTCTAGGCATTCCATGGGCCACACTTACGTCATGCAATGGTCTATAGATACATCCCTGGAGATTCTCCAAATGTCATTCCAAGGCTCCTTGGCCTCTGCATCAGTGTTTAATCTACAATGGCATTGATGCTATATAGGTGCAGAACCTTGTGATGACCATACGTGGTTTGACCTGGAGTCTCCAGGTGAGGAGCAGCTTCCCTGGGTCTCAGATCCAGCCATGACTTTTTTCCAGGCAAGCGAGCAGTATTTGGCCACACCCATTCCCTGCCCACTTTTCTTCCTACTCCCCACCCACTTAATACTGTCTGGGTTAAGCCCAGTCCTTATGGATAGAGCCATTCCACCAGAGGAACGAGAGTTCCGGGTAGCCTACCCTTAGAAGCTCCCGGCTACTGTGATAACTCAAAGAGACCCGTCAACGTAGAAGGTGGAAGTAGCCAATAATCTCTTGGCTTTCCGCAAATTCCAAGCCACCACAAACTTGTGAAGTAGCTGCCAGATTACTGCAACTTGATACTTCTTTGAGAAAAAGAACGAGCTTAGTACTTGACGTTCTAGATCATTCCTAATAATCATTGATTCCAAAGTGATGCCTCCGTCAACGCTGTATATTTAGTGTCATCCAGAAGAAAGCATAAAGATCAAAAAAAAGGAAACCGACGTGGTTGAGCATAGACATCAAACGAGAAAAAGTAAAACCTATTCGCATTTTAATAAATGTAACAAGATTCACTTGGCTGTCAGCACCTCGGCAACAAAAAACCAAAGAAATAAACAAGTTCTGTGTTTGACTCGAGCTCTGTTTTTTTTGTTCTCGGCATCCTTAACATCACTTAGAGGAACGTCTTTGCTTTGTAGTGACACATCAATCCTAAAAAAAAAAATATATATATATTTTTGAATTTAAAATTTGAATTAATTTAATGAATTTTGACGAGAAGACTCCAAACGCTCCCCCCCTCCCCCGAGAGTCGCGTTTTGCCCCAAAGATGTGATAAATTTACAGATCTCGTGATTGTAAGCAAACATGAAATCTAAAAAGGACTCGCAACGGAATTTCAAAGCCTTTGATTAGAATAGATTTACATATTTGTTTGTTTTTTTTTGGATGGAGCATTACTAGGAGAACATGTTTGTTGGTGATGTAGCGATTGTATCAAAAGAGGTGGACAATCCTTCTCCGTGGACCTTCACGTGCGCCGTAACATCTGCAGTCCTTTTTATGATTCACGATACAGAAGGGAGGAGGAGGGGGGAGGGAAAAAAAAAGCCTCGTGGGTAAATCTCTAGTGTATAATCTGGTTTGCATATTAGCCTTCAAAAAGAAGGAGCTGTTTTTCTTATTAAATGGAGATAAAGTATGGAATACAAAAAAAAGGAAATGCAAATGTTTGCCTGATTTTACAATTCTAATTAATCTGCGTCGACGATGTCATGTTTTTCGTCTACCTTTATAATTGACTAATCTAATTCTTTTGTACTAAAGGAATATTATGAAAGGACGCATTTATTTGAATGGCCTTAAGTGGAATGGGTCCTTTCTGCACGCTTTCTGTTCTGCAGATCTTTGATCTATTTCATTTGTGCTTTCCATGTAGAAGACGAATTACATTATGTCCAAGGGAGCTCTTCCACTCTTGCATCGTAGGAGGGCCATCTCCCCCCAAAAAAGACGAATGTGCTTCCTTTACCAGAGGTGGAACAATGACCAGGAGGCCAGGTGATCAAAGTTGATTTCTGAAGGCTCCATCGTATGGTCATATGAGTAAAACTGGTGGGTCATGATGACCATTCCTGGGAACTCTGTGGGTCTGACCTAGAGTCTCTAGGAGAAGACCTGCTTCTTTGGGTCTTCAGGGCAGTTTCTTCTTTCTCTGGGCTGGGGAGCAGTGTTTGGTCATGACATATCCCACTTCCCATTCCACCCCTTGCCCACTTAAGACTGTTTGGGGCTAAAATTTACCCTCTGTGTGGTGGGCTCAGCCCTATGTATAGTTAGCCTTGCCTCAATGAGATGTAACCCCTTCCACAGAAGAGGAAGAGCTACAGGTTGCATACACTGGGAAGTTGCCAGGCATGAATATTGGTTGGCGTGGTTACAATCAGGGGAAGGTTGGCATCTTTTACCCCGGGGGCAAGTACAGCTGAGTGACCCCTAGCCCCTCCCCCTGCCAATGACACACACACTAGCATACACAAACAGTTACTGTAACACATACACACACTTACTCCAAAACATACTTACTCCATCACACCTCACTCTGTCAGCCACACCTCACACATCAACACACTTCACTACATCACACCCTTACCCTACCAGCGAGTGGCCATGCTATTAAAGTGGGGTCATGTAATGTTATATTATGCGATACCACTTTGCTCCCGCCCCAACCCTTGGTTACAGTTAGGCCCCTCCATGGCACACTCAAAACATGGTGCTGTAGGCACATGCCTAGCCTTTGGGTGCAAGTGTGTTAGCATGAATGTGTATGTGTAAGTGTGTGAGAGGATCCATGTGTTAGGATGAGTGTGTACGTTTGTGTGTGTTAGCACGAGTGTTTGTTTAAGTATGTTTAAGTGTGAGTGTGTATGTGTGTAAATGTGAGTCCCAGCGCTTATGTGGGTTACCAGGGGGGCAAGGGCCCAACGGGGCTACTTAGCTTCACCTGCCCCATGGGCCATAACTGCCAACCCTCCCCTTAAGGGGAATCCATAAGCACTTCCTGTACATAAATGACACCTTTAGAGCTGTAGAACCCTGTGATACCCAGCAAGAATTCTGAGCTTCTAGAAAAGAGGGGCATCAGGGGAGGAAAAAGAGACACAAGTATATGGTGCCCAAAGAGTGAATGGTCAAGCTAAACAAGGACATTTGGAGGTTATGCATTTTTGCTCCTTGATAAATTCTCCAATTTTTTTTTTTTCCATTAGTTTGACTTTAAACGTTCTTCACTTCTGGAGCGATTTCCTTCTACCCGTCGCATCACCGCGATGAGTTTAAATGGGTGGTTTTTTTTTTCGGAGCTGCGGTTCCTTAGTTTTACTACCTCGTAGAAAAGAGCTGCCATGTAAAGTTTTGTAAAGAGAGATAAAATTGCTTGGAGTAGTAATTTAAGAGCCAGAACGGAGAAAAAAAAATGTTTGAGTTCAGTGTCGGTAGATTGCGATGGGAAAAAACGAGATAAGAATTTATTTACGCTTTGTTTGAGTTCATGGATCGGGGAGAAAATATCTGCGAAGATTGCTGTTCACATACTTGTCATAGAGGTACATGGTGTCAGGAAGGGAGTGGTGTGGTCGGGTACAGGGCAATGGGTTGGACAGGTGGTCATGTGCGAACTGCGATGGAGGTTTGTCCTGCAATGGCCCAGACCACCATTGATCTGGCCAACTGGCCCATGATCCCCATCTCAAGCAAAAGTGAGACGGTGGGGCAGCTACCCTGGGGAGTGGGACAGAGCCTGAAGATCGGGCCTGTCCTGTGGAAAACGGGACACTTGGGAGGTATGTGTAGGTTTATCTCCAGCTTTGACCCAAAAGGCAAAAAAAACAACAACCCTCAATTGAGCTATTTTTTCCCAAATTTTTTGGCAGGAATTTGGGAAAAAATCCTACTTGACTCCAGTAGGCTCTCAGATTTCTTCTTGGATAAAGAAAGTTTATAGCCCAGAATGTTCTGCTTTTACCATTTTTGTATCCTTTGTATCTGATAGAACCACCTCTCTTGGCAGTGAATTCCATCTCTATGTACAAAAATAATATTATCACACCCTTAATATTAAAGCATTCACAATTCATGGCATTATGGGTGCGGGGTGGGGGGTGTAGGTGATTAACTGCAGTTTTGTTACACTTGGACTTACCACAAGTATAAGATGATTTCACCCTGTTCCTTAGTAACTCCTGCATGAAGGTGTTTGTAAGCATGTATGCGTATGTGTAAGTGTTTGTGTGTGAACATGAATGTGTATGTGTAAGTATGTGTGAGCATGAATGTGTGCTGTATGTGTAAGTGTTTGTGTGTGAGCATAAATGTGTAAGTATGTGTGAGCATGAATGTACATGTGTAACTATGTGTGATAATGAATGTGTAATTGTATGTGTGTGAGCATGAATGTGTATGTGTAAGTATGTATGAGCATGAATGTGTACTGTATGTGTAAGTGTTTTTGTGTGAGCATGAATGTGTATGTGTGAGCATGAATGTGTATGTGTAACTATGTGTGACCATGAATGTGTAAGTGTATGTGTGTGAGCATGAATGTGTATGTGTAAGTATGTATGAGCATGAATGTGTACTGTATGTGTTTGTGTGTGAGCATGAATGTGTAAGTATGTGTGAGCATGAATGTGCATGTGTAAGTGTGTGTGTGTAAGCATGAATGTGTATGTGTAACTATGTGTGAGCATGAATGTGTAAGTATTTATGTGTGACCATGAATGTGTGAGTGTATGTGTGTGAGTGAGTGAGCATAAACGTGTAAGCATGTGCGGAAAGTGAGAATATCCGTTTGTTGATGTTGTGCACAACAACCCTTCCTCCCGAAACGCCTCGTGTGTTGTGATCTAACTGTAACCTAATATTAGTTAAACGTCACGACGCGCATAAGCTATGCGTGTGTACCTCCCAACAGTCCCAATTTTCAAGCGCTGTCCCTCTGTCCTGGGTAGCTGCTCAACTGTCCCAGTTTTGTGGGCAATGGAGATCCCAGCCTAATGGGGAGCTCCTCTGATCTTGCGCCGACCGGCCCAGGGAGGTTGAAGCACAGACCTCCATTGCAGCTCCCACTCTGGCTAATGGTTGAGGTGGGGCAGGTGGCCACTTTTCCCGCATCTGCACCAATTTCATACATAATCCCATCGTACATTTAACTTGATTTGCTTGCCGTGCCGTTTGAAATGTGATGTTGCCAACACAGTGAAATGTCACAATTTTAAATGAATTTTAGACCTAGGTGTTGACAAATCTCCTGAAATTAGCATTTGATTGCACTTGGTATTCAAGCGAAATGTTTTGTTTGGAACCTGACTTTTTTTTTTAAATGCCAAAAAATAAAAAAAATGGAATATTCAGAAGTTTCTTAAGTTTCTAAATATTCATGCAAACCAGATTAGTTTAATTAGTAAAATATTATTTAATATAAAATATATAATGGGTTGAGTCAAATTTCTTAAATTAAAAAAATAAATAAATAAACAATAATAATAATAAAAAAATAATAAAAAAATAAAAAATAAACAGTATATATTTACAGTATATATGTATGTATTTACAGTATATATACATATATATATATATATATATAGATAGATAGAATTGTTATATCATAATGATTATTAATTATAATGAATATTTTTATTAATGAATAATGAATTAATATTATTAATGATAATGAATATTTTTTATTAATATATTTTTTTCTAAAGCAGGAATGAGCACTAAAGATGGAAATATTCCCCCCCCCAGTAGAGTTGATTGCACCATTGAATAAGTTCTAAATATTCATGCAAACCAGATTAGTTTAATTAGTTCAATATTATTTAATATAAAAAGATATATTGGTTTGACCTAACTTTATTTTTTTTCCCATTAAAAAAATAAAATAAACAATAATAATAATAGAAAAAATAGTAAAATAATAATAAAAAATAAAAATTATATCTATACAGTATATATATATAATATAATAATATAATAATACAGAATTGTTATATCATAATTAATATTAATTATAATGAATATTTTTATTAATATTTCTTTTTCTAAAGCAGGATTGAGCAATAAAGATGGATTTTTTTTTTATTTTTTTTTTCAGTAGAGCTGATTGCACCATTAAATTTGAACATTTTCTCCATATAATACTGGAACCATAATGGGATATAAATGTTCTAAACCAGCAGGTTTCAAATCAAGCTTCTGTAGATATAATAGGCTCTTAAAGGCTCTTTTCCTACCTACGTCGCCGAATGCAACACTTTTGTAACTAAATACGGCATTCCTAACATCCTTCCCCGTGCTGCAGAATGCCCAAACCCTTCCCAGAAATAACTATTTAATCACGTCCAATTTAGCTTCCTTTTTTACTAATTTTGACGGGAACACTTAAATGTCATGTGACACAAAAGCAAGCCCTGGTAGCTTAAAGCATATTTTTATAAGACTCTATAAGAGCTGTAGATGGAGTTTCTTTATCGAAGGTTGACACCTTTTATTGGGCCAACATGGAAAAAAATATGTAAAGTCACATAAACAATCCCCATGTGAAAAAGAGACCACCGAGGTCCTGATAACTTATTTTACATTTTATTTTTTTTCCATGTTAAAAGGTATCCACTACGAGTCTATTTAATAGATATCATTAGTTCTGTAACATTCATTTTCATTTTTCCTTTACAATCAGTAAAAGTTATCACTGCCACAAAATGACATCTCAACCAGATTATTCCGAACATACAGAAAAATATAATAATAATAATAATAATTATTATTATTATTTATGTTATTATTAATATCAGTATTGTTTGTTTATTTTTAGTATTATTAGTATTATTAGTTTATTATTATTATTATTATTATTGTTATAATTATTATTATTAGTAGTAGTATTAGTAGTTGTAGTATTAGTGTTATTATTCATTTATTTTTATTAATATTAGTAGTAGTAGTAGTAGTTGTAGTAGTAGTAGTATTATTATTATAAAGTATACGTATTATTGTTATTTTTATTATTGTACAGCCCAATTAGTTAAGGAAATAAACCTTAGCAGATGCGCCTTTTCATTTTTTTTCTGTTAAAGGATTAATAACTCAAAAAAAGATTTTTAGGAAGAGTTTTCTTCTCTGTGACAACAGCCTATCAGTGCCTGCAATGGGGCCAGTCTCCCTAGGGGTCCGGGGCGACCCCTTTTACCACTTGTTCCTGTCTCCTCGTACTGGTTCAAAATTGTTCAGAAAGGGGCCCTTCCGACCTGGACTGGTGTGGTCCTGGTCAAAAGGGCCCTTTCTAAACTATTTGGAACCGGCACGAGGGTACAGGAACGTGAACGTATCAGGGTCGCTTTACATCACGTGATCCAGCTTCCTTTCAAACGGCCCATTGGACAGCGGCTGTACGAGGAACCTTGGTGGCCCAATAGGTCTAGGACAAAATACGCCACAGGGCACAAGATAAAAATAATACACTATTTATTAAGAAATAAAGTGAATTAGGTATCCCCGATAGCTGCTTTTAATTAAAAATGAGGAGCTCCAAAGTTATTAAATCCCTTATTTTTTAGAGAAGAGAACCATTTTTTGCTCATAAATCTTCTTTTGATTGCTTTTCATTTTTTTTATATTATTATTATTATTATTTATTTATTTTATTGAATTTATTTCATTATTTTTTCCATCCTCGATTGAAAGCTTAAGATTTTACTAACAACTGCGTAAACAGAAAATCCTATTCTCAGGGCAAAATATAAAAAATATAATTTAGTTAAAAAAAAAAAAATAAAAAAAAATAAGCCACTAGAATTTAGTTTGAATTAAATCAAGTAAAATTGCTATGCGGTCCAACTTGCAGCATAAGGTCACGTTAAATCGTCGATATACCCGCATCATTTTTTGTATTTATGGGCATCTCGGCAGCTGAACGTCATCCAACGTATACAAATTTGCAATCTCGCGGTAAAGCTTTGAAGAGTTTGAAATGAGTTTACAAAACAAGGAACTATATGGGGCTATACAATGTCACAAAATTGAAATATGGCACCAAAAATGTGACTTGAAAGACGGAGGTAATCAACCACGTGTTATGGTTTCCAAGGTCAAAGATACACAGAAGTTCCCTCAGCACTTATAAGTGTGTTGCCAAGGTCAGTTCTTGATTATTTATTCGGGACGTAAAGGCAGAATATAGCATTGGGGTCAACTGGGCTTTTGGGGGCAACGGAAAAGAGTGATTTGGGATTAATTATTTCAGAGAGTTTAAAGGTAAGCAGGCAATGCAACCAAGAGGTGGACGAAGCAAGCAGGTGGCTGGGGTGTATGGTCAGTGGCATAAATAGCAGTAAGAGGGAGTATTGGGTACCATCCAGGAGACCTCATCTCCAGAAGGACATGGACATTCTGGAAAGAGTTTAGAGAAGACAACGGGGAACGGTTTGCAGGGCCAAGACTAAGGGATCTCAATACGTCCGGCTTGGAGGAGAGAAGAGAGAGGGGGGATGGGAGAGAGACTTTTAAATACTTAAAGGGATCTAACAAAGTACAAGAGTTTATTTCAAAGGAGAAGAAATGTTAGAACAAGCGACCAGAATCTAACACTAGGGGGTCAGCAGTATGGATGGAATCAGAGGAAGTTTTACTTTACCGAGGGGGTGGTGTGTGTATCCTGTATCCTTATATGTATTATTTCAACAATTCACCATTTCTTTTTTTCTTAATTTGAATAATTTCTAAAAAAAACAAACAAAAAAACCCACTTATTATTTTGTCATATAGCTTATTGCGTCTCTGGGTACGTGGCACCATGTATTTAATTAGCTTACACATGAAATCAGTGCAATTTCTCTCTTTTTAATTTTTTTTTTACTTTTTTTTTTTTTAAGAGGAATTATTTGACATCTATCTACCTTGTTTCAGCTTAAAATAATAGTTTTCAGCATAAACATTCCATTGGTTGCTATGGTGATTGCTCCACTTTTTTCACTACTTTGCATTGGAATAGGTTTTTATTCATAACCCCTTTACACAATTAGAAGAAGCTGTGCTGATATACTCTAGATCATAGGATATTCATGGAGTGTGTCAGCGTATAGTGTTAGTGTGTGCATTAGTGTATGGTGTTAGCATGTGTGTATGTGTATAAGCGTGTGGTGCTAGCGTGTATGGTGTTAATGTTACAGTATGGCATTAGCATGAGCGTTTCAGCGTATAGTGTTAATGTGTGTATTAGTGTATGTTGTTAGCATGTGTGTATGTGTATAAGCGTGTGGTGCTAGCGTGCATGGTTTTAATGTTACAGTATGGCATTAGCGTTAGTGTGTGTGCTAGTGTAGGGTGTTAGCATGCGTGTACATGAGCGTAGAATGTTAGCATGTGTGTTACTTTAAGGTGTTAGCGTGTCTGTTACAGTATGGTGTTAGAGTGTGTAAATGTCTGTTAGTGTATGGTGTTAGAGTGTGTAAATGTATGTTAGTGTGTGGTGTTAGAGTGTGTAAATGTATGTGAGTGTATGGTGTTAGAGTGTGTAAATGTCTGTGAGTGTATGGTGTTAGAGTGTGTAAATGTATGTGAGTGTATGGTGTTAGAGTGTGTAAATGTATGTTAGTGTATGGTGTTAGAGTGTGTCAATGTATGTGAGTGTATGGTGTTAGAGTGTGTCAATGTATGTGAGTGTATGGTGTTAGAGTGTGTAAATGTATGTGAGTGTATGGTGTTAGAGTGTGTAAATGTATGTTAGTGTATGGTGTTAGAGTGTGTAAATGTATGTTAGTGTATGGTGTTAGAGTGTGTAAATGTATGTGAGTGTATGGTGTTAGTGTGTAAATGTATGTGAGTGTATGGTGTTAGAGTGTGTAAATGTATGTTAGTGTATGGCAAGGCTCGACAAACCCCCGGGCGCCAGGAAAATAAAAACATTCAAACCGAATTTTTCGACCCCTGGGGTGGTCTCCTTAGACTCTCCCTAGGACCTTTGAGTCCACCACGTGGGCAGGAGACCCCTCAGCTATAATGGCTGGAGCTTCCCTTTAACATAATCGTCTCACAAACACCCACTAGATTGTCTCCATATTCATCGGGAAGTCATTTCATCTTTAATGTTAGAAAAAAGAAATAGATATTTTTCGTATGGAAGATGTGCAGAAGAAAACCTCATCTTCAGAAAGATCTGATTGCTTTTCCTCCAAAGATCGGAGCCGATACGCAAAATAGGCTTTCAAAAGAAGCGTATCATCTCGGCGGTGTAAGAGTGAAGTGTCGAGCGATCTCGTGTTATTTGGGGCGTCTTGAGATCCGAATCCAATTTCCCGTCGCGTGCAGTAAAGGGGACAATAAAGGCAGCCGCAAAGAATGAGCTGGCATTTTGTTAGCGGATCAAGTTGTCCCCTACAATTTCCCGTTTGACCTATACATTTGTATGACGGTGAGGCAGAAAAGGAATTACAACATTTTTGCTCTTTTCCTTTTTACACATTTAACGTGTGCTGCAGAACGCAGAAATACTCATCCCCCGCTGCATTTCAGTTCGTGCTCCACGGCTCATAGCAGTCTATTTAACCCCTTAATGACAAAGCCCGTACATGTACGGGCTCAAAATGCATTGTTTTCAATGGATTTAGGGATCGCCCTTTGTCCTTAAGGGGTTAACTATAGACCATATGACCAAAAGTATTTGGACGCCCCTCCTAATTATTGACTTCAGGTGTTTCGGCCACAGGTGTATAAGATCAGGCACATAGGCGGCCGTCTCCATAGACAGACATTGGGAGTAGAATGGGTCGCCCCGAAGAGCTAAGTGACCTTGAATGTGGCGCTCTCATGGGATGCCACCTTTGCCACAAATCAGTGGCCTGGTCTGCAGACCTGGAGGCCGCCATTGCTGTCAGTCATGTGATATTTTGGGTGGCTTTCCTGGCTCAAACACCACACTGAGCTGATGCTTTATGGCAATGCTAATGAAGTCCCTTCCTCCATAGACTTTCATTAGTCAGAGTGTCTGCCTTGGTCATTAAGACTGAGCCATTCTATTATTTCCCACAGGCCGCATGATAAGGAGTCCCGGTGCTTGTCTAGTGGATTGGGGCTCAGATAACAGAGAACACATTATATAGATAGATACAGATTATAGAACTGCTTTAAAAAAACAAACAAACAAACAATATTTTTGAGGAAGTAATTTTATTTTGATACCAGTATTAAGGATTTCCTTATTTCTTTCTTTCTTTCTTTCTTTCTTTCTTTCTTTCTTTCTTTCTTTCTTTCTTTCTCTCTCTTATTCTTTCTTTCTTTCTCTTTCTTTTTTTTCCTTTTTCTCTTTGTCTCTCTCTCTTTTTTCCTTTCTTTCTTTCTTTCTTTCTTTCCTATCTCTCTCCTTTCCTTTCTTTCTTTTTTCATTTCTTTCTCTCTCTTTTCCTTTCTTTCTTTCTCTTTCTTTCTTTCTTTCTTTCTTTCTTTCTTTCTTTCTTTCTTTCTTTCTTTCTCTTTCTTTTTTCTTTCCTTTCTCTCTTTCTCTCTCTCTCTTTTTTCCTTTCTCTCTTTCTCTCTCTCTTTTTTCCTTTCTTTCTTTCTTTCTTTCTTTCTTTCTTTCTTCCTTTCCATATCTCTCTTTTCCTTTCTTTTTCTCTTTTTTCCTTTCTTAATCTCTCTCTCCTTTCCTTTATTTCTCTCTTTTTTCATTACCTTCTCTCTCTCTCTTTTCCTTTCTTTCTCTCTTTTTTCATTTCCTTCTCTCTCTCTCTTTTCCTTTCTCTCTTTTTTTCCTTTCTTTCCTTTCTTTCTCTCTTTCTCTTTCCTGTAGTTCCCAGAGCTGCCAATAGGTGGTACAGTAGGTACACTCGGAAAACTTTTGACATTGCACCTTTTCCATCAGTAGTTTTGGTTGCAATATAACTTTTTGATGTATTGTTACACTTTGCAATTTAGCTTTTTTTTTATCAAGTACACATTATGATCCGGACCGCCAAGGGACACTAATCTCGAGACGATTAAACAAAAAACCCTTTTATTTCTCATGCATAACATTGCGGGAGCTGACACCATTCTTCTTCCGAACAGCACATTCTATTTTCCCGTCTGGTAAACATCAGTTAATATATTTCTAAACTCAATGATTTAATTAAATTTGTTTTTATCATTTATATTTTACAGATGCTGGATAACAGCAATGTTTTTCTTTATTGTTACAAAGCCTGTGGTGTACAATGCACTCTGTTCAAGGAACGGTAGTCTGATTTTTATTTTTTTATTAGTTTTTACTATATTTTTCAATTAAAAAATAAACAACTATTTGGTAGGTTAGGTAAATATTAACCCCTTAAGGACAAAATGCATTTTGAGCCCGTACATGTACGGAATTTGTCATTAAGGGGTTAATCATGGTTGCCGCAAAGGCTACCACAGTAGCAGCATCTTGCATGCAGTACCCAGTAAATATTAAGGTTCAGGAGAGTATGTGTAATAGAGTTAATAGAGATGCTCCAACCAGGGGGAGTGGTAGGACCTAGGGGACAGATTGTCCTCTTGAGTGATCCCATATGTGGCGGCTGAATGGGCCGGTTACGAAGGAGATTGCTGATCTCCCCAACCAGTCCATTTCTACCATGGAGTGTAAAGCCTCCACTCATTGCCACCAAAATCCAGCAGTAACTCGAGAAAGGGTTCCAAGAGGATCTAAGGAGACCCTTCACACGCAAGTTCAGAAGTCGCTGCCAATAGACCCACCACTTGTGAGATGAGCTTCCATCGACTTGAGCAGAACTTTCATGTTACATGGCAGCAATGCGTAGGCTGAGCCTCATCTTCATCACAGTTACGTTGACTTGGAGCTCAACTCCCAACTTGCATGTCAACCTAAAAATACCCCAATTGACCATGAGCCATAAACAAGACAATGTGATGCTTCAGTCCGCAGAGTTAGGTGAAAACCTCCATAGATAAACCTGGAAAATAGCAGAAAGTACCACTTTCCACCCAACGGAAACTTCCGCGTTTTTTGAGGGTTATTTCATATTGTGCTTTACGCAATGTTTTCGTAAAGACGTGTTTGTTGTGGAGTGACTTTCCCGGCTCGAACACCACACCGAGCTGATGCTTTATGGCGACGCTAATGAAGTCCCTTCCTCCATAGACTTCCATTAGTCTGAGTCCATCCGTGTGATTAAGACTGAGCCATTCTATCGTTTCCCGCATGAAGCATGGCTGGTACGCAGCTGCCCGAAAGCTTTATATTATAGAGCAAAAAATAGTTCTCTTCCTAATCTTTCTTTCTTTATGTATTTTTAAGAGGCAGACATGATTTCTTTAACCCCTTAAGGACCATGGGCGTTCCCTAAACCCATTGAAAACAATACATTCTGAGCCCGTACATGTACGGGCTTTGTCATTAAGGGGTTAATATTCAGATATACGATACTTATATTTTATAGGTCTTCACATCTATTGTTTTCTAATGTTCTCTTCCTTTATTAAAAGACGGAATCGTGTTCTTCTATTGCAGCGTCTAATTTTCTTCGCGAGACCCAGGTATCTTTTTATTCGCTGAAAAGATCCTACAGCTGTTTTGTTACATCGCCGCGCGGTACGTCCCCTCGAGATAAATTAAAAAGGATGACAACGGGGCACAGATTACGTGAACTGTTTAGAGAAGTTATTGTGGAAAAATTATAAACTGAAATGGCAATTTATTTTATGGCCCTGAAAGTGAAATTGGACACATTGCAGATTACGATAAATGTAATTACGTTAGCAGCCTCGGAGTTGAGGAACAGTTCAGCGGCAAGAACATTGTCTTACAACAAAAGTTTGAGTTCATTTGTGCCGAATGCCCTTGGTAAATCCGCTTTGTTCTCCTAAACAATCTGATCGGAATAACGATTCATTCTAAAGGGAAAAGGAAGAACAAAATATATATTCCGAGCTGTGGCGAAGGTGGACAACCGGAGAAGAACATGTCCATGTGCCAACGGCCAAAGCTGAATCCAATATGGTCGAGCTATGAATGATTATGGAATCTATAGAAGAACACTTGACGTGATAGATTTTCTTTTGACTTGTAGTAAATTACGTTTGGTTGGACAGGAACATTTGGGGTATGGCAGGGTTGGTGGTAATCATGGTGGGCTGGAGGCTTGATATGTGCTCCTGTAGACCTTAGGAACTGGAGGTTTGGAGGTTAAGAATTTGGGTACGACGAAGGTGGTCAAATCAGGTTAGGAGAGATGCCAACTCATGAATAGTTAAGCGATAGAAGGGGGAGAATGTGGAAAATGGTAGGACAAGAGGTAAGGAGTGAGAGTGATGTCATATCCTGTGATGTCATATCCTGGTGCTCATTAGCCAGGTTGGTGGTTGTACAGGGGGCACAATGTCTCTTTTCTCTAATCACTTTAACATCTACAAAGGCATCTTAATGTCACAATCTAGCCAATAATGATAAGAATGAAATATTAATAAATACAATTGGGTAGAGCTTGGCGAAGAGTGGGAAAATGTTGCCTTCGGGAACATGGCGGAAAGTTCTCTTGGTCACGCATGTTGATGTCAGGGTCTGTCACATGATACGTATGCCTCGATGCTTGGGATGCATGCGGTGACGAAAAACTCACCGAGATCCTCGGACGCTTCTCCTTTAAGCAAGGATAGGATATCTCACCTGGGACATGGGGAGAGGAGAGAGGAACCAAAATCCTCAGATGATTCAGGGAAATAAATACAGGACTAGCCTAGGACTATAAGAAAACAATTGGAGATGTAGTCACATCTTATGGCCATGGACAGGGGAACTGTAGTGAGACAGGGGAAACTAGAGATAAGCAGCTCCACAGCCTGACAGTGGGTTGTCCCCCTTCTGTTCGCTTGTGTTCTGCATTCTGTTTGAGGCAACTTTATCTGAGATTGGCACCAAGGGGACCAATAACCGGCATCGACATTTGCTGTCCAAGTGATTTGCATGTCTACCGAATTCCGTTTCGTTAACCACGCTGACGTGGCACATACTTTATCAGATGTTTAATTGCATTTGTTGCCTGGTGCTCGCCATCCTTACGGTTCCATTGACTTTGAGTAAAAAAAGCTGTTTTACATCAGGAAGGCTGGTTTAATCTCCACGCGGATCCCGTGTTTAATGGCTTGGCCACTTTACGATTGTTGACTGCGCTCGGAAGCAGAAATTGCTCTCGTTGACTGATATTGAAGGAGGCTTTCATCCTGCAGCCAATTATCTTTTTACAATCGCTGCACCGGCCGAGGCTTATACAGCATGGGATCGGCATACGGCTCCTGAATCTAAGACGACACCAACGACACCAATGATGAAGGTCGATGGGCAGACTAGACGGGCAGGATGAGCCCTATCTGCGGCCATGTTCTATGTTTGTGGTGGCAGAGTAGGTTGAGAGTGGGACATGCTTCTCTTCTGGAGCGGATTATGCCTGTTGCGCCCTCTTGTGGCTCCACAGTTAAAAGCGCCAGGATATGATGTCATATCTCAGCTTTTTGGAGCTGTAGCAGCACAGGAGAACCAAGGACGGAGATCTCACCTACAAGACTCCATATTAATGGAGCGTTTCTGAACACTTTGTTTTCTGAAGACTGGACATCAGACTCCATTTGCGTGAATACGTTTTGACGCGATTACATCATGTGTGATGCGATCAGTAACCTGTGCTGATCTCCAAGAGAGTTCCAGGTTGCCAGAACCTGCTTCTCAAATAGAGTAGGATCGGGGGTAGGTGAGCAACCATTCGTGAGACAAAAGCATGGTGGGACTGGCCCCTTTAAAATCTCAAAATTCCATGGAGGTCAGCTCTACATTTCCATGGCTTACCCGCAATGACCTCATTTAACCCATGCAAATAGCGCTCATAAATATTCATTCGAGATAATCGGAAACCTGCCTTTGCATTATCCCCAAACAATCGCGCGTTCCATCGCTCTCACAAATTATGTACACTTCCAACAAAGAAGTCTAAATGGCTCGTCAAGTACATTTTGTCAGTCAACGCGATTGAACAAAATTACTATCGTCAGTAAACGTTATTATCTCTCGCAAAAATGGTTGTCCCTTTTTTTTTTTTTCTATTAAAAGTCTATTTTTTTTTTTCTCCTCCCCCGCCGTAATTTCAGTGCTAAAAATATCCGTATATTTCCAAACAAAAAATTCTTACATTTCCGAAAAAAAATTTCAAATAAAAAACAAAAAAATCTACAATTTTATTCATACTAGAGTATAATCCAATTCAGGTTTTTTTTTTTCACCCCAAATCTCCAAATTTGGTTAAAACAAAATGGCAGCCAATCAGTGAGAGGGTAGACAGGGCATAATAATTAGTATATAAAGAGGTTGCTCTGTTTTGTATACTCTCCAATACAGGGGTGTAACTAAAAACCATGGGGCTCACGGAGGATGTTAAATAAAGTTGAAAAAAAAAACCCTGTGTTTTAATATAAGTCCCGGGCAGGGGCGCCAATCGGTCGCTTGTGAAGTGCCGGTGTTTCATGCTGAGCGCCGGAATATGATGTCATATTCCGGCGTTCAGCTGTGAAGCGCGCACCGCGGCAGAGCGGGAAGACGGACGCCTCCCGCTCCCACCGCAGGACTCAACAAGGTAAGTAAGGATAATGAGAAGTAGGGAGAGGGGGGCAGTGAGAAGGGGCAGAGGGGGTAGATAGTGAGAAGGGGCAAAGGGGGGAAGGGAGAAGGGACAGAGGTGGTAGATAGTGAGAAGGGGCAGAGGGAGGGAGATGTTTTCCTTTCTTTTTTGGGGGGGATGGGGGGCGCCAGGAGGAGTCAGTGGCAAGAATAGTCGGACCATGGAGAAAGAGGGCAGCTGCTGCAGCAGTGCTGCGTCTTATGAGTCAGGAAAGTGCTTACTGCCCATTCTATGAAATTAAGACATTTGAAAACATATCAATCTGTTAAAAAAATACGCAGAATATTTCAAGATTAGGTTTAAAAGAGAGCTTTTAGGTTTCCGTGTAGCCGTTCACCCTCCAGTGGATGAAAAAGAAAAATAACACATGCCGACGTTTCAGCCTCGGTGGGGTCTTCGTCAGGGCAAATGAAGAATAGCATCAACATTTTCTCTCCTGACAATGGATACCGTCTGCTTCGTTGACCTCATCTCTTCATAATAAGGTCTGCAGCTGTTCCGTGTGGAATTATTATGTGTGAACATACATGTTGTTGTGTGTTACATTGAAATGTAGACACCGTTAACCCACGAGGGAGACGTTTATTTAACCAACTCGAGAAATTCACTCTTCCTGCTGAAATAAAAGTTGTTGTTTTTTTTCTTTTCTTTCTACCGGGAGAACAATCACTATTTATATTCCCGACGTTCAGTGACAGGTACGTGGGAGCGGATTCTTTATAACATGAACAAGTACGAGTAAAATGTAGCTTCTCGGAAGCTAGTGAAGGGAGCCGCAATAACCCAATAAAGTCTTTTGGCCCCGAAATCTACTTTTCTATAGTTCTATAGGTGGATATACAGCTGCCTGAAAACATTATATTATGTAAAAACCTAGAAAAGAGCAATTTATTGTTGAAAACGTATTCTGAATCTGATACTAGGGATGAATCCCTG
Organism: Spea bombifrons; assembly: GCF_027358695.1. Classification (NCBI taxonomy): domain Eukaryota; kingdom Metazoa; phylum Chordata; class Amphibia; order Anura; family Pelobatidae; genus Spea; species Spea bombifrons. Next base: position 3,832,207 of record NC_071097.1, on the reverse strand, counting down.
CTTGAAGATTACCTGTCTTCAAGCAGGGTAACACAAAATTCCTGGCCTTTATGGACTAGAGATGTGCCACCCTGCCTTAGAATTCTAGATGATCTAAAACATTATTTTTTTCCCCTCTAATTTCACCGAGGTTTCTGAAATCTACTTTTCTATAGTGTCCTCCTTTCCTCGTTCTCCCTCACTTACCTCCACCCCTCGCCGTCTGATACCGTACAATTCTTTCCTCCTAAAATATAGAAATTCGAATTTTGTTTCCCCCCCGGAATTTATTTTACAATCTCCGAGTCAACTGAAATTCCATTAAAGGACAAATAAATGACACCTGAATTACTTTCTTCGCTATGTTTTATACTCGGCTCTGCGGCGAGGAAAATTTAACTTCGCTTTTTTTTCGGGTTTAGATACAAATTCCTCAATACTCCCTTATTTTACAAGGTTAAACGCGTCTTTTTGTCCCCACCGCGTACTAGTTTTGACATTTTATGCCTATATGTCGGGCTCGTAAAAAGCGGGACGAGGCAGAGCGGCGCACTGCGAGCAAATGATCGCGGCTCGCTCAATCCGAGTAACTCGTACCATAAATTAACGCCCACTCACCTCCGCGTGTTACCGTCTCGGCTTTATAAAGGACTAAAGAAAGAGCTTCATGTGCGGGATGAACGCCATTACTGAGACAAACGCCCCCTCCGAGGGATGAGTGCACCGGGGGAGGGGGGGGGGAGTGCCGTTTATCCTGTAAAAGGTGCTTTTTTCAATCTTCTTCGTAGAGGTCAAAATCAATTTTTTTCCCCAAAAAAAGTCTTCCATCTGTCATTTCTATGGCACTGTTTTGCATAAAAGCAATGAAAAAGCACTTTTACAATAAAAAAGAAAGAACGGCTCGCCGACGGCTACTATGTTTTACGCCGCTGCCCTTTTTTCCTTTTTTTTTTTACATTTTTTTAAAAATTTTAAGTTTTATTTAAGAAAAGGATGTTTAGATAATGAATAGGAACAGGCTTTTTTTTAAATTTTTTTTATTCTGCCGTTGTAATTAATAGACATTTTTTATTGTTTATTAATAATATTATTATATATTATTATTATTATTATATTATTATATATTAACAATTGATAATACTTTTTAATTATTATTATTTTTATTTTTTCTGCGTTGGGGGATGGGTGAAATGTTAGCTCAATTTTGGTGCCAGGCAAAAAAAAATAAAAGTGAAACTCGCCGAGTTACCCCGTATGCTGATTATAAGTGAAAACATGCATGCGCAACCTAGTGTAGGGGCAATAGTGCATACCTGCCAATATTACATGCCCCAGCGGGACATCTGTGGCTAGGGATCTAAGGAGTGGGACTTTTTAAGTCACCTTTTGGCTTCTTGGTAGCTATTAATGTAAAGTAAGGCATTTAGAAGAAGGATAAGGTATTTTAGTAACATAGTTTAAATTATAACCCCGTTCTCTGCTGTTTCTATACACATTATCGGGGCTTTTAGGGCTGTAGAACCCTGCGATACCCTCATACCCAGCAAACAGGTCCTAGAACATCACGGGGGATTTGGGAGAGGGACTGGCAAAACTAAACAGAGACACTTAGGAGGTAGGAAGGCAGCAAGAGATTCTGGCCTAGGCCAGACTCAGGCCTAGGGTAGCAGGTCCATGTGGAGGGGGGGAGTCGGGAGTCGCCCTGTGGCAAAACCAGGGGGCAGATTGCCTTCTTGGGTGATCAGGACCCAAAGGTTTGCTGTTGCTCAATGGCATGCCTCCCAGCTGCCCCGCTTTGCGCGAGACAGTCCCAATTTTGCTATCCGGCTGTCCCACCAACCTCTACCAATATCATGCCTTTGGGGGGCAGAGCTCAACGGGATTCGGGACTGCAATCCTGCCATCCCGAAAATTTACAATTTCTTGCACATGCACAGTAACGCTGCCATTTTGAGTGACACTCTACCTAGCAAGCTCCAGCGCCCGCCATCCAGGGGAAGTAGTTGGGAGGTATGCAATGGGGTGGTAACAAGGAAGATCAATGATCTCGTCCAACCGGCCCTTTTAAACTGCTTTAAAAAGGCAACACGCACCTTTAAGTTGCAGAGAGTCCCGGGATACTCCACAGTAAAGATGGTGGACTTGGAGGGGCCGGTTGGGGTCGCCGGCCGGGGTCAGGCCTAGGGCAGCTCCCAATAAGGGAGCACATTTTGCTTAACGTTCAGGTAATGTTGCTCGTTCCTAGTTGTTAGTCCTCTTTATACTGCAGATAAAGGAAAAAATGAAATTCAAAATTGCGTCCTCCTTCTCCTCAGACTCCAATTAGAGACGAAAAGGACGTTTCTGGGTAACAATGAGGGAAAAAAAAGAATAGTTTTATCCAATACTAAGCTAGAATTGGTGGGAATTTCTCATTTCTAATTCTATTTCCAGAATTTATATATTTATCAAAAATAAATAAATAATAAATAAATTAAGGCCTCTTTTTAACGATAATTCCCAATCTATCTGGAAATCCCAAATAAATGCAATTTAAGCCGATATTTCTATTGTTTTTTTTATTATATTACTATAGTTTGTTTAAAAAGCAGCGCGGCCGTCTCGGGATTTTACGTTTAACCCCTTAAAGACAAAGCTCAAAATGCATTGTTTTCAATGGGTTTAGGTACTGCCCATTGTCCTTAAGGGGTTAATTGTATCCGGAGCCTCTTTATTTAACGCTTAATTAAATAAAAACAGTGGTATCCACACGGAAAACGAAACCCAACGTATGTCAGATAAGCATGTGAACATATTTCATGAAGGACAAGGAATTTCATGTCTAATCTTCCTTTCGTAGTCATAGAACAGATGGCGTTCCGAGGCCTGAATGATAAAAATAATGTTGACCTCATTCTCACATTTGACATGCTTTTTTTAATAAAAAAATAATATTTTTGGTAATAGAATGTATAGTTCCAGCATGGTATGTGTTCGTAAGCAATTTACTGTGAATTCCCTCACTGTATGACCCTCTACCACATCTGCTGGGAGACTGTTCCGCTGATCTACCACCCTGGCTTGCATTCTATCTAAGCCTCCGGCCCTCTAGTTTCAGATGACGACCTCTTGTTCTGACATTTCTCCTCCTTTGAAGTAAAAGAAAGTAACAGGAAAAAGAAATACTGATGGGTTTCAACCGCAATTGGTGTGATGTCACGTTATGACATCATGATGCACCGTCAGGTAACTTCTGATCTCATCTTCACACCCGTGGGAGGCAAAAACTCGGCATGTTTTTGACCTGCTTTAGCTATGGTCCTTACCCACTTTGATCCATCCATCAGTGAAGATGCCAGGTGGCACCTCCAAGGAGATCTCCTGCAAGGACAGTTGGCCGAGGAAAGCACGTTCCTTTTGGCCACTAATAGCCCGTTGGGCATCACATGACTACATGCCTCTTCTATCTAAAAAGTACTGAGCAGCTTTAACCATTCCATTTGTCGAGAGATTCTAGAATAATGGTAACAGGCTATCGTAGAATGATGGTAACTGAGTATTCTAGAACAATGGTAATCTGGCTATTCTAGAATAATATTAACTGGCTATTCTAGAACGGTGGTAACTTTCTATTTTAGAGTAATGGTAACTAGCTATTCTAGAATAACAGTAACTGAGTGTTCTAGAATAATGGTAACTGACTGTTCTAGAATAACAAAAACTGACTATTCTAGAATAATGATAATTGACTATTCTAGAACAACGGTAACTGGCTATTCTAGAATAACAGTAACGGACTATTCTAGAATAATGGTAACTTTCTATTCTAAGATAACGGTAGCTGGCAATTTTAGAATAATAGTAACAGTCAATTCTAGAATAATAAACAGACTGTTCTAGAATTACAGTAACTGGATGTTTTAGAATAATAGTAACTGGCTATTCTAGAATAACAGTAACGGACTATTCGAGAATCTAGAATAATAGTAACTGACTAGTATTCTGTTACACCCGGACAGGCAGGGTGAGCGGCTTGCCTGTGCCGTCGGCCGTCTCCGGCAGGCTAATGTGTATTCTAGACTTGGCTCATGAAGCGTGCATCGCATCATCGGCCGCTCCTGCCGCATATCAAAATGAGCAGAGCAGACACTGATTGCTTTGGAACCCCCTTAGAGCGCCGCGCACGGCTTCTATCCTCTCTCTCTTCTGCCGTTGCTAAGTGCCGCGCGGCCCAAGACAAAACGTTCTAGAGGCAAATCTTATCTAAACGTGCATTCTGACAGTATACCGCATCACGTCTCACAGCCAATCGCATTTACCCCGGGGGCACGGACAGCACCTGCCGCTCCAGTATCACTCCTAGGATGCTCAGCCAGGCAAAATGAGTGCAGCTGTTTCGGGCTCTAGAGCGCTCTGTGATACACTCGTACCCGGCAAACGTTCCGAGCTCCTAGAAAAAGAGGGACTTGAGATGCAAAGGGGGACACTCGGCAGGTGTGTTAGTGCAGCGTTCTGTCTCTGATTTGCATGTCCAGAATAATAATATAAATGAATTATAATAGGTTAATAAAAGTGGGGGTTTAACCGCTCCATGTGATATATAGCATGCGCTTTTTTTTATTAGTCCACCCCAGTGCCAAAGCACCACAGTTTGGCAAATCCTTACCCTTCTGTGTTGGTTAACAATCTGCGGTTCTGATCTCATTCTCTAGTGTCTGGGACCCCGGAGGATGCATACGGCGCATGCACAGTAGCACTACCAGTTTGAGTGACACTCAACCTCCCAAGCTCTACCCCCCCCGTTGTCCCGATTCGCATACCTCCCAAGTGTCCCTCATATACCATCTGCCGAGAAGACTGATTCTCTCCAACAACATCCCCTCCTTAGACTTTACTTAGAACTGGAACCAGCGGCGTATTCTGGTCTTGGCCAACTAGGCCGAGGGTGGCAGCATCAACGGAATGCCAGCTCTTGTGCTGCATAAACGGGGGGGGGGCAATGAAGACCTTCACCCTTGAGAACGTCGCTCTTTTTGTGGACCGTCCTAAGCCTTTATTCATTTACCTAGTAGAGTGAAACAAGCATCTTCTTGGAATCCACCATCACAAATGGTTGGGTAATCCAGGGCCGCCATCTTGAATTTTGTGGCCCAATATGGGCTCCCCATCAGCATCACAACTTCTCCCCATGTTCTCTGAGGTCACTTCTCTTACATTGTCCCCCCAGTCTCCCTGCCACCCTAAGCTGCCCTCTCGCCCAGTGTCCGTGCCCTTCCATCCTCTCCTCCCCTCAGTGTCCATCTCCATTCCCACCTCAGTGTCCACACCTCTGTCTCCCTACCTCTCTGGCTTCCTGCCCCCCAGTGTCCATATCCCTTTGCTTCACCCAGTTCCCATACATGTCTGCCCCCTCTCTTCCAAATCCAAACAACCACCCATCCTCCCACCCCCTCCAGCATCTACCCCTAGCGAATCACAACGCCAATTCCGCGCATGCGGGGCCACAGGCCGTGCAATTCCAGATCAATAATTATAACATTCGGAATAAAGAAGCTACGGGTTAGTGGAATGTCACAGGGCCAAACGATCGAGGAGGAAATCCCTCTTGGATTAACAAAGGATGACTTTCTGGAAGTGTAGAAGAAGCAATGTAACGAATAACGATGTGCGATTCACGGGGGAGAAAGAGTGTTGCTGGAGTTGGCGTCTCCGTAAATTGTCGCTGGGATGGAAAAAGCCAAATGACATATGCTTTCGATTGCATTAACCGCGTGCGCTTGGAACGTTGACTTAACTTCTTCTTGGCTTGTTTGGTGTGCGTATGAAGAAGATTAGGATATATAAAACACAGGAGGTTCAATTGAACGCAGAGAAAAATCTCAAGTAATAAGGAGTTAAATAGTAACAACTCCAGCCTATGGCTGCCGCCATTCTCTTTAATGATCATCATGGAGGCTGCGCCAGTGACTCCCAATTCTCCATAGCGTACATGAACTGGTTACAAGGGTCTTCTCCAGATTGCCTATAGATCAGTGGCGTACTGGGGAGTCTGATCATCCAATAGGGAGATCTGCCCCCCCCGATCATGGCTCAGAGGGGGCTGCGTCCCACAGGAACCGCTGCCCGTGGTTGCCACCAACATTTCAGGTGACCCATGATCCCAACTGGAACGGTGGGGCATCAACATGGGACATTGCCTTAAAATAGGGACTGTCACACAAAACCATCACTGCGTCTTAAGACTTTGAGTATGTAATATTTGATTTAGTGGGCCATAAATACATGGGACCGAGGAGATCTGTGTTATTTTAACCCTTTCATGCTTTTAAGAAGGTCTGGTAAAGACCATGCCTGCCCCCTCCGTGGTGTCGCCCTTCCTGCTAGGCGCCGGGATATGATGTCATTTTCTGCCTCTTCGGGTAAACTATTAATAAATCTTTTCCGTTTCTATGGCAACAACCTATCAGTGTTTGCTTTGGTGTCACATGACAATTAAGAGTTCCCAGCAAAAAAAAAAAAAAAAATAATAATAATTAAAACTTGATTAAATATTTATTTCTGGAACATTAAAGAATACTAGGATTTGGGAGTTATTTATCAGCGTTAACCATTTGAGGTTTTTTTTTAACTCCTTGTAGATATGTGGTGAAGTGAAAGGGTTACTTCCACACAAAAAACCCTTCTTTTGCCTAAATCCTTGGGAGAGAACAGATGTTTTGGGTCTTGTTTTTTTTTTCGGGGAGGACTAATGTATACACACCGGATCAGTTAGTTATTTTATGTATTGTGTATCCTAACTGCTTAGGCTGTGAGCAGAAAATTAGCCAAAGTGGGAACAGATGCTGCCTTGATACGTTTTTTCCCTTTAATCAAAGCATGATGAAGCCACTTTAAGAGCAATTCAGATGTAGATTCCACCGTTCAAAGGTTTGGGGTCACTGAGCTATCAAGGAGAGTGATAAAGGGCCATTGGGACACAGGAGTGATGGGAGTGATAAAGGGCCATTGGAACCCGGAGTGATGGGAGTGATAAAGGGCCGTTGGAACACAGGAGTGATGGGAGTGATAAAGGGCCATTGGAACACAGGAGTGATGGGAGTGATAAAGGGCCATTGGAACACAGGAGTGATGGGAGTGATAAAGGGCCATTGGAACACAGGACTGATGGGAGTGATAAAGGGCCATTGGGACACAGGAGTGATGGGAGTGATAAAGGGCCATTGGGACACAGGAGTGATGGGAGTGATAAAGGGCCATTGGAACACAGGAGTGATGGGAGTGATAAAGGGCCATTGGAACACAGGAGTGATGGGAGCGATAAAGGGCCATTGGAACACAGGAGTGATGGGAGTGATAAAGGGCCATTGGGACACAGGAGTGATGGGAGTGATAAAGGGCCATTGGGACACAGGAGTGATGGGAGTGATAAAGGGCCATTGGGACACAGGAGTGATGGGAGTGATAAAGGGCCTCTGTACGCCTATGAAGAGATTTCATTAAAAATCAGCCGTTTCCAGCTACAATAGTCATTTACAACATTAACCATTAACATTAATGAATTTCTGATCCATCTCATGCTTGTGATGAGGATTCCTTATGGCATGTAGTAGTATTCAATGACATAGTGAGAGTTAATCTTTGTATAACCGAGTGTCTCATTATTTTTGCACTTTTACTAATGGGAACGTATTACTTTCTTGGCGTAAGCAAAAGTATTTATGAGAGAGTGGTAGATAAGTGGAACAGCCTCCCAGCAGAAGTGGTAGAGGCTAATAGAGTACGGGAATTTAAACATGCATGGGAGAGACCTACGGGTCCTGCATCTAAGGCGAGACCGACGACTGATTAAGATCAGGAAAAGTGAGTCGACTAGACGGGGGGCCGTATGGGGCCGATCTGCTGGAAAAGTCTATGGTTCTATGCCTTTCCGCCAGCAGCACAGACCTCCATTGATTTTACAGCTTCCAGGGCTTGTCCTGGGAGATCAGAGGATCCCCACTGCCTGCAAAAAAGCAGCATAGTAGGGCAGCTACCCAGCACAGCGAAAACAGGGACTGTCCTGCTGAAAACAGGACACTTGGGAGGTATGGTATAGAACAAGTGGCGTTTTTTCCCAATTTATTTGCCGATAAAGCAATCTTTTATAATACGGTGTAAAAAAACGGACCCTTTCAATTATTTTCATGGCAACAGCCACACATTAGACGAGAAGGAGGAAGACGTCCGGGGTTATTAGAAAGCACGCAGCGGCCGTAATTGCTGCATTCTGCTCGAAATGTCATCCCGCCCCCGACGAAAAAATAATGCTTCCCCGCAAATTCATTATTATCTGGGTTCTTAGAAATATACCAAATTAAGGAAAAAAAAAATAAATAAAAGGTGGCCCATTATAATCTTCGCTTTCTGCATTATTAACCGTGATGAGTAAACATCTCCCCCGGAAAATCTAATACCTATTGGGAATCTTTAATTCTAATATATATATATAACAATATATATATAAATACAAAAATAAATATATATAAAACAATATATAAATATATATATATAACAATAAATATATATATAACAATATATAAATACCGTATTGGCTCGGATATAGGCCGCCCCCGTATATAGGCCGCACGCAAAAAGTTTGGTGCTTTTTTAAAGAAAAAGTTTTTTTCTTTAAAAAAGCACCAAAAAAACATGCTGCCACTCTGCCCCCCCCCCCGAGATACGCTGCCACTCTGTCCTCCCCCCCTCCCCGAGATATGCTGCCACTCTGCCCCCCCCCGAGATACGCTGCCACTGTCCCCCCCCCGAGATATGCTGCCACTGTCCCCCCCCCGAGATATGCTGCCACTCTGCCCCCCCCGAGATATGCTGCCACTCTGCCCCCCCCGAGATATGCTGCCACTGTCCCCCCCCCGAGATATGCTGCCACTGTCCCCCCCCGAGATATGCTGCCACTGTCCCCCCCCCGAGATATGCTGCCACTGTCCCCCCCCCGAGATATGCTGCCACTGTCCCCCCCCCCGAGATATGCTGCCACTGTCCTCCTCTGCCCCCCCCCCCGACGTACCGAAGCAGACTCCCGGGTGTCTTGCGGAAGTTGTATACGCGTATTGCGTAGACGTCCGAGAGAGAGCGAGAGAGAGAGAAAGAGAGAGAGGGAGAGAGAGAGAGAGAGAGAGAGCAAAGGGAAAGAGAGAAAGAGGGAAAGCAAAAAAGAGAGAAAAAGAAAAGAGAAAGATTAAGTGGAGATGAAAGATGTCTTTGTGATCGTAAAGCTCATACTGAAACAAAGAGCTCACCAGCAGATCAGACCCATTCGGCCCCCGTCTAATCTGGTGACTCAAACCGTAATCAGTCGTTGGTCTCGCCTTCGATTCCAGAGCCGTATGTCTATCTCATGCATGTTCACATTCCCTCCCTGTATTACCCTCTACCACCTCTGCTGAGAGGCTGTTCCACTTATCTACCATCCTCCTCAGTAAAGTAGTTAGTAAGTTCAGGTTGAAAAAAAAGACATTTGTCCATCAATTTCAACCTTCCCGCTTTTGATCCAAAAGAAGGCAACCCCCCCCCAATTAAGCTATTTTTTTTTCGAGTTTTGCCAATTAGGGGGAATAATTCCTTCTTGACTCCAAAAGGTAATCGGTTTTCTCCTTGGATCACGAAGCGCTAAATTATTCATGTTTATTCTATTATTTATAGCCTTGTTTGTTCGGCATTTCTAAAAAAACCCACTCTCCTTTTAGATGAAGACCTTAAATTCTGGCGCTTCTCCTCCTTTGAGATTGTGAAGTGACCACTCATAGGGCTTGGTCCACCACGGAGACCAAGCGCCGATTGAGGTTCGGAGTCCACGTCTCCACGATGTATTTCCCCCAAGCCCTATTATTTCATCCGTTTCATATCTGCTCGGAATAACGATATCATTTCCAGTGATATGACCTCAAAATCATTGGGATGGAATCAAGTCCAACAACGTGCGTAAAAACGTACTTTCTGGAACGTTACTGTTCTGGATTGATGTTCTAAATGACTTTTTTTTATTTGATGGTGGAAATCATTATTTTCTTGTCAGACGGCTGTTGGCACGGGTACGTAATTGTACTTATTACGGAAGGGACGGCTGCCATCAGGGAATTGGAAGTGAAATAGATATACAGATAAAGTAAAGGGACAGTTGGTAGTGATTATAGTTCTTAAATTGGACCAGGAACCATTGGCGGGTCGGGGGGGGGCAATGAGGCAATTGATGATGGCGTGCTCTGGGTGTAGGGAGGTGGCGGGGTTGATACCAAAGGGCTTGCTGCCGTGTGCCCTTCCAGAGGGCTTCCTGCCGTGTGCCCCACCAGAGGGCTTCCTGCCATGTGCTCCACCAGTGGGCTTCCTGTCGTGTGCCCCACCAGTGGGCTTCCTGCCGTGTGCCCCACCAGTGGGCTTCCTGCTGTGTGCCCCACCAGTGGGCTTCCTGCCGTGTGCCCCACCAGAGGGCTTCCTGCCGTGTGCCCCTCCAGAGGGCTTCCTGCCGTGTGCCCCACCAGTGGGCTTCCTGTCGTGTGCCCCACCAGAGGGCTTCCTGCCGTGTGCCCCTCCAGAGGGCTTCCTGCCATGTGTTAGGGTATGTCTGGGTAACTGTGTGTGGGGAGTATTTTAGCGTGTGGACACGTCTGGGTCTGTTAGTGTGTGTCTGGGTATGTGTGTGAACATGTGTCTTTATCTGGGTATATTTGTGTGAGTGGGTGTGTGTGTGTGCATGTTTGTGGGTGTTGAATGTCTGTGTGTGTAAGTGTGCGTGGTTGCGTTACTGTGACCGTCTGTGTGCTTGTGTTAGTGTTGAATATCTGTGTGCGTTAGCGTGCCTGTCTGGATGTATTAGTGTGAATGTCTGAATGTGTCTGTCAGAGTGAGTTCCCCTTCGCGAGGTCAGGCTCTGGAGCGTTAAGACGGTTTCTACTCTACGAGACCAACGACTGATTAAGGTCTGAGTCTTTACAGCAGAAAAAAACGGGCAGATTAGATGGGGGCCGGGTGGGGCCGATCTGCCTACATTGTCCTACCTGAATTCAGTTCTCAACACCTTCATTACTGAATCAAAACAGAATGTCTCTTATGACACTAAAGGGCGGATGGGCAATCGGCAACGAGGCCGCCAACAGGGTACCGGCCTACCAGGCAATTGCCTAGTTTCCCCGATGGCCAGTCCAAGCCTGCTTGGGGGGGAAATCCCAAGCTTTACTTAAAAAGGAGGCACATATTATGAAGTGTAATGTGCGGACGCAGGTTTGTTGCAGCACATTAACCTTTCCTTGCCCACATCCGCCCAGAAGTCCTGCTCGATATTACAGTCTTCAGCCTGTGCTGGAGATCAAACGGTTAACCAGATAGATAGAAACTATACATTTTTAGCAACGTTACAGAATTATAAAAGTTAACCTCGCCTTTTTTTTCAACCTTTTTTCCCGTGGAAATTCTCATTCAATGAATCACTCTTTATTTTTAGAATCCGAAGCTTTTGTAGACATTTATACGGTTTGATAGCTGAAGTTTCTGGGTTTTTTTTTGTCATTTATAGGATTTTTGGGAAAAAAAATAAAAAAAGGCATCTTTGCTCCCACAAATGTTATGGCCCAAGAGACAAAATGATGAGCTTTCTCCGGTAACCTTTCCTATAGAAATACTTTTCACAGAGAGGGTAGTAGATCAGTGGGACTGCCTCACATTAGAAGTGGTAGAGGGTAATCCAAACTCTCCCGGGAATAGAGCGCGCACCCACTCTCAAAAACAAAATCTGTGCACTCTGATGCCACGCCCTGATTGGTGTCTCTTGGTGCTAACGAATCAGTTTTCTCGGTAGGCGGGCTTTAAAGCTGATTAGTGAGCACAAGAGAGACCAATCAGGACGCGCGCCGTGTCATTCCCTCTTCCGGTGTCTCTAGGAATAACCAGCCTTTTTCTTTTTTTTTTTTTTTTTAAGCCAATAACATCACATGTTTACATCATGTGACATGACCTTTAAGTCACGGAACATGCAACATTTCAGGAGTCTTCAAGCGTGTCGTGATGTCGGGCGAGGGGATATTTTCCACACCCTGACCAGGCGCCACATTGAGCTGATTCTTTATGGCAACGCTAATGAAGACTTTCGCTAGTCAGTCCGGCTGGACCATTAAGACCGAGCCATTCTATTGTCTACCACAGGCGGTATGAGAGGTAGTCAGGGTGTTTGTCTACTAGATAGGACACGACCCACAATGCTTACTGATTTGACCCGACACCCTAATCCAAAGCCCAAACCTGATACTATAACCCTCTAGTGTGTCCTTATGGACCTACTTTAGATGTTTGCGTCTTCACAGGTTGGATTTACAATATTTTGGGGTCTATTAATTCAGGTGTTCTGTGTAGGCTTGGGTGCAGAAGATCGGAGGGGGCAGTCAATCTACCTCCTACTGGGGTCAGGTCAGGCTCCTCGTAGCTTTACTTACTGAGTGGGCCAGTTGAGTAGATGGAAGATCTCCTTTGTAACCAACCCAATTTCCACTATGGAGGTCCATGCCTACCTGCATCCTTGAGAACAGTGAATGATTGGCTTAAAGTGGCACCTGAGGGGGTGGCTGGGAGAGGCCAAGACCAGGACCAGGCCTAGGGCAGACAACCCCTTAAATACTCCCATGCAGAAGGAGGGAGTATTAGGTGACTTGAAGAACTCACCACTTAATTGAGCTACCAAGGTACCACCAGATTCATCGTTACAAATGCCTCTGAGACCACCAAGGTCTCCAAAAGCTTATGTAACGCTACTTCGTACCACGTTGGCCCAATAAAAAGGTATTGACTAAGACCCCATTGTCACGGATCCCATCTTATCTTGGGCTCTATCCATTTTTCTTACCTTCTATTGTCTTCTTCTAGTTGGACAACTTCCAAAAGACATTTACTAAGGTCACATTCACTAAAAGTCTTATCCGTGAATGAGCTTTGAACTTTGCACCCCCCTCCAAGTGGTTAATTTAGAAGCATGCGCATCCTTTCATGTCACCCACAGACTCCTTCAGTATTTGAAGTTCGCTCTTTGTACGCGTCGTAATGTTTTGGGAACAGCGGGGCTCCAATCGGAGGCCGGAAATTAATTTGATCGATTTCAAAGTGTTTCGATAAATTGGACGATTTATCTCACTGACCATGCAACCCAGCAAAGGCTTCTGCAGTCATTTTAAACATAGAAACACAGACTTTGACGGCAGATCGGCCCCATTCGGCCCCATCTAGTCTGCCTGTTTTTCCTGCCCTTAAGACTCAGACCTTTATAAAAAAAAAAAAAAAAAAAAAAATAATAATTAAAAAAAATAATAAAAATAATAATAATAATAATAATAAAAAAATAATAATTAAAAAAATAATAAAAATAATAATAATAAAAAAAATTCTAATAATAAAAATAATAATAATAATAAAATATTAATAAAAGTAGAGGCCATAGCGTAGTACAACCCATAACTATGCTTTGAGACCTTTTTCCCCCCAAACATAATGTACTCTGTCTGGATCCGCGTCATCATCATTATGATGGATTATTACTTTTTTTAATGGTGATTTATTGCTGTTTTGGTGAAAAACAACCAATAGATGATGGATTACTATTTGAAGAGACGTTTCTAATGCTGTGGAAGTAAGTGAATGATTCTCTTTGCTCTGATTTCTTATTTAAACAAAAGATCTGTGTCAGACCAGCAACATCCAACAAGAAACATTCTGGATTAACCCCTTAATGACAAAGCCCATACATGTACGGGCTCAAAATGCATTGTTTTCAATGGGGTTAGGGACCGCCCACTGTCCTTAAGGGGTTAATGTTATCAAAAAAGGTTTTTGGTTAGGTACAATAATGATGCCAATATAAAAAAACCCATTATTTTATCAGTGTCTAAAAAAAAAAATAGTAGTTAACTTTAGGAGAAGCTGCAGCTCCAGAGCTTCAGAGTACCATTGTCTTTGTGGTCCCACTTTAGGGCAGCTAATCAATGTCAGAAATGCTCCTATCAAGGCCACCATCAAGGGGGTAGAGCAAGTACCCATATCTAAGGCCCAGGTAAGCAGTGCCTCCCTGATCAGTCAAGTGCCCCCTCATTGGCCCTTGCGATATGCTACATGGGTCCGGGCCCTTACATGCTTTTGGGCACAGATGGCCCTTCTTCTGGATATTGGTTACCAGTGACTCCTTTCCATGGACTGGAGCCTGGTGGCCAGCATGGGACAGGGCAGTTGGAGGAACATGTGTCAAGTTGGTGGAAACAGCATGGGTTGGGACAGTGGGAGGACCATGGGGTGGAACGGGGCAGAAGAGGCATATGCTTAGGTTTCTACTGGCCTCCAAAACTTCTGCAGGTGGCTTTGTGCATGGATGTGGTGGGGTCTTGTTGGGCATCCTGCGATTCTATCTCAACAGAAGCAAGCAGAAGATGCGTTGGGCGATAGCGACAAACATCACAAACGTGTCCCTCAAAACCATAAGACGTTAACAACCAGGATATGAAGGTATGGCGAGAGTTCACGTTCAGGTTGCGCTGCGTAGCCTAGTTAATAACACTATAAAAAATACAAAGACAATAGAAAACAGATACTGTTAGTTCAGAAGCAGACCTTTGGCTTCAGAGAGAGTAAGCCGTAAATCCGTGATATTAAGAATCTGCATATAATCCATCTGGGATGACCGAGGGGAATAGCATCGAAAGGAATTGTTTATTGCTTTGGGAAAAGGGATGCGAAGAATGAAAGCGAAGCTCAGGAATGTGCGGCGGAGAGCATCAGAGATCAGCGCGGACAGATAAGCAACATTTTTTTATTTTATTTTTTTATCTAATAAGGAACGCCATAGCATCCGCCGCGTCCAGAACCATCATTCTATGAAGCCACTTTCATTCTAACGCTCGGAACGTAGATTTCGAACATAATGAAAATTGGAAGTTGCCGTAATTTACTTGATTAAAACAATCATCGCTGCGTTTTGTGGGAATACCGATTAAAATAGCTGTTAATCTAATTTTTTTTTTTTGGAGGGGGGGTTAATAGCATGTTTTCTTTGTGTATTAAGAACAAACACAATGTGAAACACTATTGAAACCCCATTAAAGATGCAGTTCCACCTACTATGCTAAATTGAACGCTTAGTAGATACACTGTCCCTAGTACTGCTGTATTTTGCCGGGTACACTTAATTATCATGTGACACAAAAGCAGACACTGATAGGCCAAAAATGGAAATGGCCACCATCCTAAAAGAAAAAGCAGGATGGACCTTTCTTAGCTACGACAGACTCTTTGTACCCCATTTTCCAGCCCGAGTTGCCCCTCTGTCACTGATTCCATCTAGGGTGAGGTACAGGGCTTTTTTGGTGATGGGGCCGAATACCTCCATCTCCAGTGATCAGCAGGGTCACAGCCACCCTGCCGCCTGGGGCCAGTTTAGGAAATCATGGAACTCCCTCTAACCGTCCCAAAATAAAGGGATTGATGCAGAACGTCGGGACATGATGTCACTGGGGGCTATGGATGGCGGGACATTTAGTGATGGCAAAGCTGGAGGAAAAAGTGAGTGAGTGTATGGGTAAAGGATAGTTGGTGTATATATATGGTATTTTTTTAAGGAACATGAGTACCGGCACTTTGTTGCCAAAAAATGAATGGAATGATGCAGGAGAACACACATTTGTAGACCTGCTGATGGCTTGTTGTGGTCACCTTGTCTAAGTAGCCTATTGAAGCTGTCCTTCTCAGACTGAGGAGGACAAGCAACACCCAGTTCTCCACCTGAGATATAAATCACTGCAACGATAGCGAAACTAGGGAAAAGAAGTGTTTGGCCATTAAGAATATCAACTGTTGGGCAATAAAGACCATCAAATCTTATCTGCTGGGTAGATCCTTCACACTTGTCCATGACCATGTTCCACCACAGTACTGAAGAGAAGAATGTGAGGGCCACCTGTTGGTTTGTTTCTATAGAACCCTTTAGGTTCCACGTTGAGCACAGAACAGGTCTCCTAAAAGATTCTGGAGATGGATCGTCCAGCATGCACAGACTCTCGGAGAAGACCCCTTCGACCTCCGGTTAGAGAGGCGTTCTTGTTTACGCAGAAGGTCGGAGCGCTGGCTGTTCTCGGCCTAACGAGGTTTAACAGCCTTCATGTAGCCTTCGCAGGAAGGAGTCATTAACCTGCACGCCAGGAGATAAAGCATAGCCTCTGAAGGCGTGAGGAGGAGGAGAGAGGAATTGGTCAGGCTTGAGTCTTCGCATGCGGACAATGCACCGTGTTTGATTTTTATCAACCAGGTCAACTGACTAATTGAGATGACGAGAGATTCGCTGGTTAGTTAGTCCCCAAACACCCTTACACTCTATTTTTGTATGATATTATTTATATATAAACTTTAAGTGTTATCTCAAACCAATTATCCTGACTAATTTAGGACTTACCGCCTGCGTTAATTATTATTCAAATCTGAATTTTCCCCTGAAGGGTTTTTCTTCTTTTCAATTTATTTTTATCGATGCCTTAATGGCGTTCTTCTTGATACCGTTTCGCGTACGATTGTCGAACTCTAAACCGTGGAGAGATGAATCATAACACGTAATCGCGACCGATGGAACAAGAGGATAAAGCATTTTATTTGTATTTTATTTTTCATATTTTTATATTTTTTTGTGTTTTTTTTTTTTTTTTTTTACATCCAGTTAAAGATTACTAGAGGCTGCGTCCAGAAAGTACAAGTAAGTACTTCTCAAAGGCTGCGCGTCGGATTTGTTGTATTATCCAAAACTAGATAGACTTTACAGAGAAGGTGGTGGATAAGTGGAACGGCCTCCCAGCAGACGTGGTAGAGGCTAATACAGTAAGAGAATATAAACATGCATGGGATAGGCGTATGGCTTCTGAATCTAAGACGAGACCAACGACCGGTTAAGGTTTTTAAGGAGTCTATACAGCAGGAAAAACATTTTTTTATTTTTTCATGATTTTTTTTCTTTTAATTTTAATTGTTTATTGAAATTTTACTTTTATTTTTTTATATATATATATATAAAGAAAATATAAAACAAAAATAGTACAATGGAGCAATGTTCACATTTTAAAGGCTAAACTTAAAATTTAACAAAAAAATATATATAAATAAAAAAAAAAAAGTGTCAGAATAATCATATTTCTTGTGCGCTTTTACAAACCGACGAAGATTGAATCGTGTTACTCCAAAAGAACAGGAAATTTAGAACATTGACGGCTAGAACACAACCTTCTAGCTTCTGTCTAGACGAACATAATTCCAGGTGTGTTTTTTCTAAATTGAGTGTTACGGTTAAGAGTCTTTGGAGTCGCCTAAACTTGGGGTGACATGAGGTCACTGGTTGCAGTACATAAATTTCCACTTTTACGATAATATTTTTGTAAATAATTGGCCTTGAGCGCATGCAGGGATCTTTAAAGGACTGGGCATGCCTTTTTTGTGCACTTTTAAATATCCCAGTGTGCTCTTGGTCTGCATACTATTTTGCATAAACCGCGCCCCCTTTGCCTTGATGGTTTTTCTAGTGCAATTCTGAATTTTACCACTAGGGGAGAAGGCATTTTGTAGAACATGAAGGCAAATCCTTTATAGAGGGGGATGGTCATGGCGTCAGTGGGCCCTTGGAAAGTTACTGCGCCGCTGCACGTGAAAGCAACATATTCTGCCATTTTATCGACCCCTACACGATCCTATTGTGGCCATCTAATGGAGTAGGCCTGTGTAGTAGATGCCACTTCCCTTTGACCATGTAGGTTGTCTATAATGCCTAAACCTAGGGGGTTGGAGGCGTAACGTAAGGAAGTTTTGAGAGAATGGTAAATAAGTGGAACAGCCTCCCAGCAGAGGTGGTAGAGACTAACAGAGTGAGTGAATTTAAGCACGCATGGGACAGGCATATGTCTCCTGAATCTAAGACCAGACCAACGACTGGTCTTTACAGCAGGAGAAACGGGCAGACTAGACGGGGGCCGGATGGGGCCGATCTCTCGGCAGATTCTATGTTGTTTTTTTTAGAAATAGTAACACGATTTTATGAACATTTTAATTGTACCAATATAAAATATAATAAAAATAAAATAAAATCCTACTTTTTAAAGCCCTTCCAGCGTTTTTATTTAGTTAGAGTACTTAAAGATAGCTCAGGGCAATGAAATAAATCCTTATCATTAGCCTAGTTCTGTTTACACTGCAAATTTAAGGGACTTCTAAAATCCAGGAGCCTATCCTATGCATGTTTAAACTCCCTCACAGTATTAACCTCTTCATCGCTTCTACTGAGAGGCTGTTCCCTGTATCTACTACCTTCTCAGTAAAAGAAGACTTCCTTATTCCACCTAAGCCTATAGTTTATTTTTTAATGCACAGAAATATGAGATCCTCTCTGTAGGTGACGCTAACTGCTTACTGTTTATGGCACCTATTATTTTGTTGGTCTTCTGATATACAGCGTACTGCCGCGCACCGCTATAGAGAATTAGTTGATATAACGCCGAGGTCCTCAACCTGCTCAGGTTATTTTAAGTGCGGACGATTAAATGGCTTGAAAAAACACTGTAGGAAAATAAAACCATGAAATGATTCATTTGAGGAGCACCTGTGACGCTGGCCAAGGCCCGACCAATGGTGGCGCCCCCAGCTGTCCCCTCCGAGGCCTCCAACTTCATTGTATTGAAGGCCCTAAGCACCTTCTATTACAGTCTATGGAGGGTTTGCTGAGCTTGGAGGGATCATAGAGCTGCCTTGTTACCGGCCCTTTGAGCTCCTGAACACCAGGGGGCCTGATAACCCAAGATGGTCTGCATCAAGGTTTTTCAGGAGAGGAACCGCCAACCACCCCCACTGGACCTGCCACCCTCTTAGTTGGCTGACCTTACAGTAATAGTAGGACCTCACAGCCAAGTGGCCCTCTGCCCCCCACCACTCTGTATCAGCCCTCCTCATCTCATCATACACTCACACACACTAACCCTATTACCGCTTACTAACCTTACCTTGTCTGACTCCTGGGTTTGCTTCTGTTTGCCTGCGGTGCAAGCACTGATTCCGCATGATTCCGCTGAGCTTTTTCCTTCCAGAGCATGCAGGCCTGGCGTTAAGGTTCACATTGGACCAGCCACGCTGGAAGATTTGGACTGGCCACCAGTTTGTAGATTACGCCTTCCACTATTTAAAAAAATATAAATAAAATAATAATAATAATTCATAATAATAATAATAATAATAATAAATAATTCACAAACTCCATGCCTCTTTTGAAATATCTGATGAGGACCTGATATTTTTTTCTGCATTAGCTATCTTACTGCCACCTTTAGAATATCGCTAATTGACATGATAAGCTCAGCTTAATTATCCCAAACTGCGCGCCACCAAGCATTCAAAATCCGAAGATTCAAGCAAATTGACATTAATGGCGCTATTAATCTACTTAGTCTCCAAAGGTAGAAACATAACACATCGCATTCTTCAGTTAATTGTCTGTAGGTTTAGAAGCTAAATTGTTCTTCAATATGTTTGAGCAGAGATGTCATGAAAAAGAACGATAATAAATGCATAAAACCATCATTAAGAACGTTGCTTCCAAAAATGTTGGTAGAGCGGAGGTCAATATGGAACCAGGCCAGCCGCGTGGGTGACTAGGCCTAGGGTGGCAGGTCTGGTGGCACCGGTACCGCCATGGCTGTAGCTCAATGGGTAGGTTGGGAAGATCATTCACACCACCGAGGTCTACGCTTTCCATGGTGCTTCTCACCGAAGTGACTTCTGGAGACTCCAACGCGAGACCAGAAGGTTCTCGTGTACCAGGGAGCATTTTTAAGTTGGAAAAGCGTGAAAAATGTAAACCTAAAATGGTCTTATTCCCAAGAGGAGGAAGAAAAAGCATTGCCGGTGATAGCAGTAGATTATTAAAGCTCTTCTTGGCAACTGAAGTGAAGGTCCATCCCCACCTTCCACATCCCTACTGGAAGTCAACGATTCCCTCTTCTCCGTTCTGCAGTATTTCTTTCCTCTCTCATTCCGAGACGCTTCCCTCTCGTTTTTGGGACGTCTGCTGAAGCAGCAACAGGTTAAAAGAAGTAAGACACAAAATGATCAGCTTCACGTTTGGCGAATCCATTACATGCTCCATTTTGTTATAAATGTAATTTTTTTTACACAGAACAAAACACTAAATTCACACATTTTGGTACAATACAAGTTTTTTTTTTCTCTTTATATATTTCAAATTATGACAAAAACATATTGGGTTATTATTCTCTGTCTGTTTCATTTTCTGCTTCTTTGATTTTATATATTTTTTTTTTTCGAAATTTTTGTTGATTGACTTTTTTTTTCCCTTTTCTTTTCCGCTTTGATATCTTCACTGTATTAACGCAGCAAAGCCGTACTGATTTGTCTTTGATTTTTCAGATCATTGGGTTAGAGAATGTTATAAATAGGAAACAAAAAATTAACCGTCGGATAAGAACTGATTTGCTAACTTTTTTTACTCAATAATCTCATGCCAGAGGCCATCAGAAGAAGACACCTTCGAGGTCCCAAAAGTTTATGTTTCCACCAAGATTTATCTTTTTGTTTGCTTTTTGATTTTTTCTTTCATTTTTCTGAAAGGGTCATCCGAATTATTGTGGTAGACGTTGCTGAGTCACCATATCCCAGAACTCTCCAGGTTTGACATGGAGTCTCCAGATGATGCCCTGCTTCCTTGGGTCTCTGGGTCAGGTTCTACTTTCTCTAGGGTGTTTGGTCATGCCAACTCCCGTCCCATTTCCCACACTGGGGCTTTTTTCAACCCTACGCCCAACTATATCTGACCCTTCATGAAGCCCCTAAAAGAGGGAGAGCCCTGGGATGTTCCCTTCATGCTCTTGTCCCATACATTACCATCTTCTGCTGTCTCATTCTATACACTTGGACTTTGATTTCTGTATTAGTGCATTCATTTAAAGGAGGGACATTTATTGCCATGTTGTTCCAAGAAGAGATGACGTCTTTAGCCGTAGGTGACACCTTTTATTGGGCCAAGTTAAAAACTATGGAGTGTGACACAAGGTTTAGGGCTTGGTATCATTCTACCTTAAAGAGACCTCTGAGATCTTGAAAGTGTAAGGAACGTTTTCTATGTAGGCCTCATAAAGGACTTCTCCTTTTGCTAATGACACCATAAAATTTACATAAACACGGTTAAAATGTTGTATATATACATTAAAATTTTGGATTGGGGATAATCTGGAAAATGAAATTCAAGGTTATCCCTAGTTATGTTAGGATCAGGCCTGGACTGGCTCAGTAGGGCTCGATGGTGTCTCCCATGGACCTTCATTGCCACTCAAGTGGCAGATTCTGATCAGAAAGTAAGATAACCCTTTGGCCTCTTGGAGCTCTCCATCTTCATCTTCTTCTCCTGTAGGGCTACCTTCTCATAGAGTGGTGAGGAGCGGTTGAAACCAATGTGACCTCCCACATTTGTGTTATTTAGAGCCAACGCACTTGTATGAACCAACACCACCATCGGTGTGGGGACAGACTTGGTTATTTCTTTACATTTGTAACCGAACCCGAAAGAACTTTGAGTCATCGCCATCACTATTCAGCTATAGACCTTGACGGCTCTACATAAGCAAACTCCTACTTTACAACATCAGCAACAACTTGACAAAAAGTTAAATTAGAAACCAACTTATGAATTACTCATGAGGACAAAAGATAGCTGAGCTGGTTAAAACGCAAATCAGAAGCACTTCTCGCCAGGAAATGAATACAAAATATGCTATTATAGCTATATCCGCATTTAAAGTAAATACTGATTTTGTTACCTATAACCCGCTAGCAGTACATTCAAGATTATTACTGACGGCCGACATCATTCAAGTAGGGATCTAGCGTATGGACGTTCTCTTTGTTAACATTTCCTTACATAAGCCAAAATATTTAAAAAAACGTTCCAACCAAATATAAAATATATAAAAGAATATAAATATATAAAAGGTCCTCTAATACCTGACATTTCCAATGCCATAGTTTTTGACATAGGTTCTCAAGAACCACTAATGTGACTTTTTGTGGTCTTCTCACATGGACTACCTGCTCTGTTGGATGGTCCCAAGAGGTAATTGTCAAAGCCTCTCAGGCAGCTATCAAGGTTGCCTGAACCAAGGAGGCGCTTGGCCTTGGGTTGCCTCCAATCCTGGAGAAAAGACACCGTTTCTGAGTTATGGAACTAACTCTCGGAGGGGTCAAGAGGGAGGTTTTTTTGTTACGTTGGCAACGTTGACTCATTTGTGGCTTGTAAGAGCTTTCCCAACATGGGCACCAGAGAGTAGTCTTGCCTGTGGTGCCATTTGGTCCATGACCAGCTCTGAACACATGTCCTAACTGGAATGTTAATATTATTTTTGTCTTCTAGATTCTTAACGTTCCAATTTTTTTAGCTTCAATGACAATGAAGGGAATTAACGCTAAGTCTATTAGACTAGAACAGGTCTCATCTTCAGCTACCAGCTGTTACTTTTATTATAATCATAGAATTTTATGGCAGATCAGACCCATTCTGCCCATCTAGTCTGTCCATTTCTCCTACTGTAAATCAGTCCTTGGTCCCATCTTAGATTCAGGGTAGTCATCTGCTCAGAACATTCCCGAAGCACCATTACAATAGGGGGGGCCGTGAAAATGAACAACAACATTAAGATTGACAAAAATATATTTTGAGAATACGATTAACACATACTGCTACAGAAAGAGAAGATGGCCTTTCTCTTATGAGCTTTAAGTCTATTATGGCAGCCATTCATGATGGCAGCCAGTTCCTCAGTCATACTTGCTGACATCACTATGATACATTTTCGAACGTAACTTGCTACTCCCCTATAAATTGGGTTTATCCTTGCATTAAGATTCCCAGCCTTCTTCACCTTACATATCGGTTTTAATCCAACCGTCAATGTAAGTTTTTTTGTAAGCGATTAACCGTGTAAAGACCTGTTGTTGGCTCGACATAACGATGGAAATTATGGGCTTCTACGCGTTTCCTGTCATAAGTGTTTAATGAATCCAAGAGCGTAAGCCTCTTACGTTTTGCTTAAACATGCGTGCCCATTATTCTGATTTATCATAAAGCTTAAAAACCTTAATTGCTTGGTTGGCAGCCATGTCCTCCATAAACACAGCATCGCCCATTGAGACAAAAAAGAAACTGGAGTAGAGGCTAACAGAGATGTTAAATGTAACAGAAACGGCTTGATAAAAAAAACAACTCACATATTAACTAAAATGTGAGTTGTTTGCGAGGGCATGCAACGTAACATTTTACATGTTTCAGGCGAGGACATGCTAGGGTTAGTTCAATAAGATTAAATGGTTATTATTTTGTAAATAAAAATATAAATAACTATGGTCTTGAAGTCTTGAAGTCTTTATTTTTGGTTGCATATTTGGTCTTGCATTTGAAAGCTGGTGGCTGCAGACAGATGGGCCCCTTTGGCTGCCACAGTGGTAGTATCAGTAAGAATGCATCCCTATCGTCCACTGGCCTGGTTGGCCAGGTGGCTCGTCTGGAACTGGTGGAAAGGGAACCCTACAGTGCCACCATATGAGATACTCGGTAGGCTCCTGGGGTCCACTTTGCCTACTACGTATCACATATGTGCTTAGTACTGAAAGGGTTAATATGTATGTATATGATCAAATCTTTTCAGACAATGTGATCATAGGCTCCTAGATTAGTCCGTGGCCTCGTCTTAGATTCCGGAGCCATATGCCTATCCCCCATGCCTGTTTAAATTCCCTTACTGGGTTAACCCTACCGCTTCTGCTGATAGGCCGTTCCAGTTATCTTCCACCCTCTAAGATATGCGCTAATTGCATGCCGTGCTTTTTTTGGGACGTTCAACAGTCGCATGAAAATCATTTCTGAAGTGTCGACTTTCTAAACTGGATTAAGCATCCTGAGCAATTAGCGGATCTGAAGATCAATCACAATATATTGTATTACATGTTTTTTTCCCCACTTTTTTATTTGGCTTATAATTATGTCTGTCTGACAACCAATAAGTAATTAACCATTAATGAAGTGCTTTTCTGTCGTTATAGCTCATGTCACCATAATATGAAGGACTCGACATCTTGAACAACGTTAATCTACTCAATCTATTTTATTATTCTTAACGCTCTTCCCATCCATTTCTTTCAGAGACTTCTCAGACATTTGACTTAGTCAATCATTTTATGATAGATTTTGTTTTTGTTGTCTTAATTTCATCAAGACGTTTTAATCAAATTGAATTTTATGCCAGATACGAAACAGTTCGGCCCATCTTTTCTAGTAATAGAGCTACGGAATCTGCCGGCGCTATTGAAATACCATGTAATGAAATCTATTCAGGATCGCCTTATGCCTACCCCATGTATGCTTAAATTATCTCAATGTGGATGGCTACTGGGTATTAGAATGGGAACTCTACTGGGCATGTACAGGAAGTGTACTGACGAATGCTTCCTACTTTCAGTAGAGGCAGCTGGGGGAGGAGTCACATGAGACAGAAGTCTGATATTCTAACTCCGATAACTAAAGAATGCCTGCACCAAAAAACATGTGAGACTGGCTCCACCCATCACATAGCAAGCTCCTCCTCCATGAATTTCTATCCCCACCTCTTTAGAAAGCCACTCCCCTAGTAGGAAGAGAGCTCCAGGCAAGTTCCCAGGTACACTATAATAACAAAAGTATGACCTGACCCTCACACTTGAGCTTGTTGGACGTCCTTTTTTAAAACGCCGGCCATTAATATGAAGTTGGTCCCCCCTTTGCAGCTATAACAGCTTCCACTCTTCTGGGAAGGTTCTCCACATCATTTTGGAGCGTTTCTGTGGAGCAGTAGAGCGTTTTGTGAGGTCAGGCACTCTTGTTGAGCGGAAAGGTGTTCATTGGGGTTAATGTCAGGGTTCTGTGCAGGAAACGTCCATTCCCCAAACTAGGGCCACAAATTTGGAAGCATAAAATTGTCTAAATCGTCTTTGTATGCTGCAGCTTTGCCCATCACTGGTCCCAAACCCAGAAGAAACAACCCCCAGACCATTATCACTCCTCTACCAAACTTTACAGCATTCTGTAGGTTGCGTTCTCCTGGCATCTACCAAACCCAGGTTCATCCATCAGACTTCCAGATGGTAACGCTTCATTGACCTTCATTGACCTCTAGTGGCGGTGGCTTTCCACCACTCTAGCCGCCGCTTGGCATTGTGCACAGTGAACACCGGCTTGCGTGCAGCTGCTCGGCCATGGAAACCCATTTCCTGAAGCTCCCGACGCACAGCGCTCGTGCTGGTGTTCCTTCCAAAGGAAGTTTTGAGCTCCGTAGAGAGAGACGCTAGAGAGGACATGCGATTTTTAGAGTGTTTAAAGTGTTGTTTTCATGTGATCAAGTGACAGATCTGCCAAGGATTATTTGCTTACCATACTAGAGACTACAAGTAATGTTTTATCTAAGAGGAACAGCGCCTTTACCACGGAGACTTGATCTGTCTTTATTCTTGGCATCTCACGTTAGATTTTTTTGGGGGTACACAGACGCATCAACGTTTCCGCCAGGAGAACCGAGGAACCGTACTATCGCTTGCCTTGAACCCGAGTCAAAATGTCGTTTTAGCTGTTGCATATTTCTCTCCGAAGCGGAAACGGAACAGCCTTTTTCATTTTTTTTTTGTGTTTTCCAGACATCTAGCAAATAGGTACAAGAATGGAAGTCAACAAAACGATCATCGCTTCACCTTCCGATAATTTATAGGACAGGCCAGTCAAAATAATGTACTGATGTTACGAGGCTCGAAGCCCAAATTCTGACAGTCTCGAGTGCAGATGTTCGCAATGTGTAGCGGTTTATGTAACGTAGGTAAAGGGAGGAGGGGGGTGTTATATAAACTTCCTTTTAGAAATAAATATGCAAAAAGAGACTAGAATTCTACATTGAACAAAATATTACACTATTGGTTAAAATCAGTTTCGTTATTTTTTGGGGCGGGCAATTAAAGGGACAGTTTAATGTCCCCGGCGCCCCCCATTAGTGCACCTTCTTCAAGACAAGCAAAAAATGAAATACAATAGTATAAAAGACTTACCTGATCAAGAACATGCAGCCCTATTGCTGAAGCTGCCCTCTTCCTCTGTGGTCCGACATTTCTTGTCACTGATTGGCTTCTTGAAGCAGCCAATCGGTGGCAGGAAAGCACTCGCCGGCTGGCGATAAGCATATTACCTGCAGAGTTGATTATAAGATGAGGTTTGGTTTTTTTCATATAGGGGTTAATAGGCACTTCTGGAGGCAGAGTGGCATAATGGGGGTTAAAAGGCATATCATGGGGTCAGAGTGGCATAATGGGGGTTAAAAGGCATATCATGGGGTCAGAGTGGCATAATGGGGGTTAAAAGGCATATCATGGGGTCAGAGTGGCATAATGGGGGTTAAATGGCATATCATGGGGTCAGAGTGGCATATAGGGGGTATAAGGCATATCACATCGGCAGAGTGGCATATAGGGGGTATAAGGCATATATGGGGGGCAGAGTAGCAAGCTGTGGGGCAGATGTGCATAACTGGGGGGCAGGTTGGCAAATAAAAGGAAATAAAAACAAAACAAATCAATTTTCTCAATCATAGTTTTTATTAAATAAGAAAAATAGTTTACATGTGAATTAATATTTACTGGTAAAACTTTTTTCCTATGGAGTCGTCTTATGTATTTTTTCTTTTTTTCCTAAATTAATATTCAAATTTGGGGGGGGGGTCGTCTTTTAATCGAGCAAATACGGTAATAATTAAATTATAAATGTATTTAGTAAATTATTAATTATTTATATATATTTTTTCCTCCTTTTGACTCCTGATTGACCACCAAAATCAATTATTCTGTATTTTATGCATTTTGAATGTATCGGTTTAAAAAAAATATATATATTAAAGGTGCTGTTCCACTGAGATAAATCATTAACTGCACTCTTTTGGTATTTAATTCCGTGTTAACCCTTAGCACACCTGTTATTTCATTCTTTCACTTGAAGTTTTAATAACGCAGGAGTGTTAAAGAAGTCTTGTTTCCGTTTCTAGGACAGCATAGCGCCGGCTTTTGTGTAATTTTTCATGGTTGAAGAATGATTTTAAAAAAATATCCGAGAAATGACGTTTCTAATGCCGCATTTATTTATAAAAGTATTAAATACTGCCGAGTTGGCGCATCAGCGTTATAGAGAGTGCGCTGTAATCAGGTTATTTAAACACATTGCTCCGTACAGCGGTATCAAACACACGCCGATACTGCCAAAGAGGCTGAGACCAATTAGGATTAATTAGAATCATCCCTGCTGTGATAACCGTAGTTCCCCTATTGTTGCTCCGTTCCCGTTTTGCTCATATATTGGACATTTATATTAAAAAACAAAATGCAAATATTGACTTGAGTTTCCGACTACTCAGAAAGAGAAACATAATAATTATTATGGATAATAATATATAATAATACCTATACTAACATAAAAAAATACTTTGCTTAAACTGTCTTCTATGCTGTAGGTGCCACAGCTGAACAATGACCCAGTTTATGTCTTTTTCTTTTTAATATGTTTTATTTTTATTTTATTTATTATTATTATGTGTTTTTTGTTGTTTTTTTTGCAATGTTCCCACTGCACCATGGCTTGAGATCTCATTGGGGACATTTATGTTGCCAGAAATATCAGCACTGATACCGGAGAGGAATGCCCGATCGCATGATCAGGCATTCATTGTATAACTGTGTACCAGCGCTCAGTTACACACAGTTGGTCGGGAGGAGAGCATTGGCTTTCAGTAGACAGTCTGATCTCCTGTGCAAGGAGATGTTCCTGCCCCTGCAACAAAGTCAAGACGTACTGATACGTCCTAATAGGCATTTTGACACATGGGTTGCTCCAGAGGTTGTAGAGTGACAAGGACTTTCGACCGCATTACATAATAACGGGTTCTCTTCTATGCTCCTTATATGTGTTTATACACATTGCCTTTGTGTAAATGTGTCTTGGACATGATAATTGTGCATGATGTCTGGCAAACGTGTTTTCGGGCTGCTTAATCATTGGCCAACTAAGCGAGACTGGCCACCCAGGCAAAATATTCCTAGTACGCCCTTGATATGAACATAGTGGTACAGGAGCAGAATAGGGTCCTGTGTTTGTGAGTTTCCAATCTATCCATTGTATGACAAGTAATGGAGGTTCAGTCTGACACAAAAGGAGCAGCTTTACTTAATTGTAAGAAGAACCAGTGGTGTATTCCGACCTCTGGGCGGCAGGTCCAGTGGGACCTTCTTGGGTGATCAGCATACCCACTCCACTACCTAGAGTCCTCCCTTTTCGTAATGCAGTCCCTCTGGAGTTGCATGTGGAGCTAGCCCCACATGCAAGAAAATACTGTTGTTGTGACCCGAAGTTTGTCCATGGTGACCAGGAGAAGAAGCGATTCACCCGGAGTCTCTGGGTGAAACCCAGAGAGCTCCCAGGTATGGCGATCAGGCTCCCTGTAGCTCTATTGTTCAATGGCTGGTTAAAAGATCGATCACTGATCTCCTCAACTGCCCCATCAACACCATGGAGTACCGTGCCCAGTTGGGCACAGCCTTCGTAGTTCATTTCCTCCGGGGGCCGTAGGTCCTACAAAGGCGGAGAATATGATTTGATATCTTGAAGCTCAGCAGTTAGTTGTGGGGCACAGATGGGGTGAATGAAAAGGTCCGCCATATTCTACAAATGTCCTAAAATTGCGTTTTTTTGTTCTACAGGAACCTTTGCTTAAAAAAACAACTTTTTTCGCCCCAAAATTCTGCTGCTGGTTACCTTACACGCACCAATAGGTTGTGTTTTTCATTTCAGACATACGTGGATTGCAAGGATTTCTGGACCAAGCCTCGAGAATGGGACTCGATGTCTCCTTACAAAAAGTGGACAGGAATATCAGCAAAGTTTTTGCAAGTCTCTTCACTTCGATGAAGACGGAGGAGTTAAATCGGTACCGCGACACCTTGCGGAGGGCGATCCTTCTTCTAAGTCCGCGGGGCGCCCAGAACTTCATTAACGAGGTCAGCTATCCGATTATACAGAATGACGATTAAGGTGGTGTGTCTTTGGGACGGCGCTCAAGGTTGTGCCCAAGATGGCTTCTAGGAGTCGGTTATTGATCTTACGTCTGTGTGGTTTAAGGCACCGGCTGCCATATTGCTGAAAAAAGAGCTGATTATTTAAAAGGCATGCTGCCCGGCAACAGCATTTGTCGACCAATGAGAAAAAAGCATGAGGAATTTAAAAAAAAAAAAAATCAAATAGATTTTATTAAGTATTATATTAAAAATGGCTACAGACTGGGGTAGAAAAAGGAAAAAAAGGGTTTAACCCTTTAACCGCTGACGCATTTCACATCTATTTAAGAGTGGAACGTTTAGGGGGGGGGCACCTTTTAAGCAAATATGTCTATAGGTAGCTTCTCAGTGCCTTGATGCCCCATGATGGGGTAAGTCTTGACTACTTCTACCTAATGCATCTTCTAAGCAGCTTGTGAGTTTTATGCAACAATATTTGTAAACCATACATGCGCATGTTTTTTTTTACATTTTTTTATATATTAAAAATGAGACTATTATGATTTTTAGGTATTTGTTTTCCCATAACTCCTACTTTTTTACCCAATGGTGAGTTGGGCGCCAGAGGGTCGGAGCTTGGGAGGTAGAGTGTCACGCTACTGTGCAAGCAAAATCAATCCCAGTGTCCCACCAAGCTCTATCTTTGGCCTAAAAAGCGGGACCGAGGTGGGACAGCGACTAGAGCGGCAAAATCGGGACTGCCCCACGCAAAGCGGGAAAGTTGGGAGCCATGCCTTCCATATTGAGTCGACATGTGTGGCCGACAAGGTTGATCTCCCCAACCAGCCTGTTTACGCTACTGAGGCTGCATGCTTTTAATTCATGGAGTTCGGGCGGCTGTAGAGGGGGGGCTGGGGCTGTACGCTGGGGCAGAACCCAAGGTAAATGCCCCACTGACATCGGGTACATCAAAGCACTTGACGTGTAGTTTGCCATACACATTACGTCAGTAAATAAAATAAAACAACAAAAAAGTGTATAGTCCGTGAAAAATGAAATTGTGAAGGGTAAAGAGAATTGCGGCAAAAAAAATGATTTTATCCCCGCCAGAGAGAGGGTGAAATTGAGGATTTTTGTGAGCGATATGACCTCAAGTGAGCATAAGGTCTGTCACGCTGCCAGCGACGACATCATAATGTCTTTTACTACATCGTTTTACTACATCGACGCAATGGGGCGGAAAGAACAGTAGCTTTATCAATGAAGAACTTTGTTTTCAAGGTCAAAAAAACAAACCAAATGCACAATTTAATACAAAAAAAAGCTTCCAAAGAAGTTTGCGCGATGGATACCTTTTTTTGTGTGGAAACTTTGGCTACTAGAGATAAGCGGCCTTCTGACAGGCCTTCTGCCAAACTGGGCAACACTGGTCTAATGGAGGCCTCCATATTGCAGGGGGGGGGCGCTATGGAGGCCTCCACCATAACGGTGGTCTGAAGTGCCGCTCCTCAGTCCCCTCATGCCGGCCCGTGGACAACAAAAGTAGGACGGTGTGTGTCTGTGAGTGTGTACGGACGTTGCTGTGTGTAAGTATGCTCTATAAATTCTTTTCATCGCCGTCGTAGCCGTTTGCGAGGAGCCTGTTACGTATTTTGCTGAGTTGCGGAACATGCTTCAGTGGACATCTCTCACGCTAACGTCACGTTTATGTGTACCGCGCCGCACACGCCAATGGCTAATGTGTTCCAATGGCTCTTTATCACTCCCATCACTCCCGTGTTCCAATGGCCCTTTATCACTCCCATCACTCCTGTGTTTCGATGGCCCTTTATCACTCCCATCACTCCTGTGTTCTAATGGCCCTTTATCACTCCCATCACTCCTGTGTTCCAATGCCCCTTTATCACTCCCATCACTCCTGTGTTCCAATGGCCCTTTATCACTCCCATCACTCCTGTATGCCAATGGCCCTTTATCACTCCCATCACTCCTGTGTTCCAATGGCCCTTTATCACTCCCATCACTCCTGTGTTCCAATGGCCCTTTATCACTCCCATCACTCCTGTGTTCCGATGGCCCTTTATCACTCCCATCACTCCTGTGTCTCAATGGCCCTTTATCACTCGCATCACTCCTGTGTTCCAATGGCCCTTTATCACTCCCATCACTCCTGTGTCCCAATGGCGCTTTATCACTCCCATCACTCCTGTGTTCCAATGGCCCTTTATCACTCCCATCACTCCTGTGTCCCAATGGCCCTTTATCACTCCCATCACTCCTATGTCCCAATGGCACATTGTGTTGGTTGATCCAAGTTTAAGGTTGAAAGGCTAATTGCACTTCATTGGTTGATGGCAGAGGAGGCCCCTGCCGGCGACCAATAGAGTTGCTCATACGGACCTTTAAAAATCTTGGTGCCAAAGCTGCTGCATAGTGCGTACTGCGTTAACCCCGTATTAACCCCTTCTACAACCCTTTTGCAATTATGTTACAGCCAGAAATGTCCTTGTTTTCCCACGGAAACAGAGAGTGACCCCAAACTTTTGAATGATAGTGTGAGCGTGTGTATGTGTGTGTATATATACAGTATGTATGTATAACGTTTAAAGTTGAATATGATGATAAACTATGCTAATGATCATTTCTTTTTTAAAGATCATTTTTCTGGAAAGCTTATTAACCTTTATATAATGTTAAGTTATAAAACTGATTATCTCTTCTGAATAATTTTGTTCACGAGACTAAAAAGCAGCATCATTTATTTTCCTGCGTATTTCATATTCTCTTTTAAACATAAAATTGGACGGGGAATCGGCCCCTATAAATTTGTACATATTTTTAGATACTGACAAGACTGCAGGAAAACTTTATTCTAACAAAAATTGTACTTATATAAATAAATATATATATTTTTACATTTTATATATTTATTATATATATTTAATAATTTTTCTGATTATTATTGGTTGATTAAGTTCACGCTGACACATTCCTCTGAAGGGTTAAACACATAGAAAAAAAAATAATAGGCTTGCATAGTGTCTATGGCAAGAACCTATCGCTGCCTGCTTCAGAGCCACATGACAATTGAGTCTTCCCAGCAATAAAATCTGAATATTTCTGACATTTTTACATGATTAATTAATTATTTTTATAACAACTTGGCAGTTCAACAGTAATAAGAGTGATGCATCTAATGCTGCGTTTAGTTACAGAAAACATAGAATTTCGCCCAAAACCATGTTGGTCTGTGGTGTAGTCTTACGTTCAGGATAACCTAAGACAAGACCAAGGGCCGATTAAGGGTCCGGGTTTCTACATAAGGACTAGATGTGCCACATGGTCCTTATCTGCCGTTAAATCAACAGTTCTTCATTCAAAATATTGCATCATTGACCATTTAAGGCAAAATTCTACATAATAACATTTATTTGAAAAAAAAGACCTATCAAGCTCAACCCTTCCCCCCTATCCTTCCTGCTTTTGACCCAAAAGACTGCAAAAATTAAGCTATTTTATACATTTTGCCAATTGGGGGGGGATAAAATCCTTCTTGACCCCAAAAGGCCATCAGGTTTCTCCTTGAATCAAGAAGCTCTAAAATATTAATGCTTATTCTGTCATTTATAGTCCTGTATGTTCTGCTTTTTTGAAGGCATCTGTTGTATCTGATAGAACCCTCTCTCCCGGCAGTGGATTCCGTGCTTTTATTGCCCTCACTGTAAAGAACCCCTTCCTTTCTTGAGGACGACCTCTTGTTCTTTGTACATTTCTGTCGCCGTTGGCCCTATTCATCGGGGACGGGCAAAGTGTCCGTGGCAAGGTATCTGAAGGTCCGTAGAACATCATAAATGGTCCTCCACAGACCCCAGTAAATGTCCACCATGAGCAATGATGTTTCCAACCCCCTCGCTATCCATTCTGTATTAACGAATGAGTTCTGGGAAGGACGTGGTCGTTGAAGTATGTCGATAGTTGTCCCTTTAGGACTTATTCGAGCTAATTAACACATGGCCTGCGTTTGAAGGCCACCGTCCTGGTCCTCATGCCTACAATTCATTGTCAACGAAGCAGCTTGATCCTTAGATCAACTAAGGTATGAATAGATTCTGGTTGTTAAGGTACTAATGAGTTACGGTAAGCGGTATTCTTAATTAAAGCGTAAATGTGACAGGAAGCTTCATAACACCCGGGATAATAATGCTCAGAGATCGGAGTAATTAGCATCTAATGTAATTCTTTATCATCCCCGTAATCGCTGCATTTCATTAATATATACATTGCAGGTGTTTAATATAATCCAAACTGTTCAAACATTATATCATTAAAATGCTAATTAGGTGGTTTGTAAGGAACTTTGTCAACAGAATTTTGGTAGCAGGGTCCTCCTTTTTTTGCGAATCTACGGCTACATATTATCCATTTTTGTTGCTTTTGAAACAGGTTATTTTTTTTAGCGTTAAAAACCATATATTTTATAGAAATGTCCTTCTTCCTTGGATAGGATAAATACATTTATATATTTGTGCTAAACTAAGGGTTATGGCACAAGACATTGTGGTCTTGGGGCAAGAGTGACCCCTGACGTCGTGATGATGCATAAAGGTGTTATTTAGAGTGATTTAAAGAGACATTCATCCTTTGAGAAGGCACAGAACCCTCATCATGACCCCATTTTTCTATATATATATATATAAATAAATTTAGATTTTTAGTCTAGCGTTTGGAACTAGTAAGAAATCGAACCTAACTTGCCCGTCAACCCGCGTTGAGAACCTGTGCTATGACATCATATTGAGGCCCTTACCATCAGCGTTTTTTCCACAAGGTGGCCATGTGGGAGCTGCGGCTGAGGTCTATGCGGCAAAAGCCACGGACCTTGCTTGTCTTAAACACGTCTTGTCATGGTAGCAGGCCGCCGTATTAGGCTGCCAACTCCATGTACTGATCCCTGCCTGTAGACGTGGATCTGATTTGCATGGACGTGGGACCTCCAATGGGGTTGACGTGAAAGAAGGCTGCCATTCAGCTTAGCTTCTTATTGACAACCCCAATTATACTACAGACGAGTATTTTCTGTTGAGCGGTTGGGGGTCGGAAGCCTCAGGATTCCATCCAACATGGGATACATGGTCTACATGTAGTTCATATGTAGTTTGCACTGTAAATGCTAAGGTATTGTTCAAATTTCACCTATACATTACCCTATGACCTCAAATTGAAGGACCACCTATACATTCCACTTAACGTATGGAATGGAAAGATAGTATTTAGTATTGTTATTATAATTCCTATTAATCAATGGACAAGAATGATATCTATTAATTTTACTATTAACAAAACGACGGCTGTTTTTTGAGTTATTTAAATTTAAAATTCATGTAAAATCACTGAAATTACCAAAAAAAAAAAATGAAAGCAAAAATTGTATTCAAAATACACCGCTATACATTAATTACCTTTCAATCGATTCCTTTACATAATAAATCTTAAATGTCGGAGCTTTCATCATGCATGAGTTACATATATGCGCTGATTTATAACCTTCCTATTCACATCATTTCTTTTAAATAACACCAAAAAGGCTTGCACAATTATTATTTTTTTTTTTTTTGGTTTGTAGCCAAGCCTGTGGTACATTCTCCCGGACCCTAAAAAAACCAGCCGTCTCCAAACAAAAATCATTATTAAAAATAATAATAAAAAAAAAATACAATAATAGTTTAAATGTATAAAAAGATTAAATATATACCTAATGGGAAGCCCTGGTGATGTCATAATTATTAAAAATCGCTTCGGTTTAGGCATCTCCAATAAAAGAGAAAAGGAGTAAAGAAAAAGGTGCAAATAGCAAAAAAAAATATTAATATTTTGTCTTTATTTATTATTTAAAAGGATTTTATGGGTATTGTAGCTCTAAAGCAAACACTGGATGCAATCTTGGGCATGTGCTTAGGGCTCCTAGCCTTGGGGGCCCCAAGTGCTCTAATGGATATCTAGCCAACGCACCACCAATGGTCTTCAACCCATGCCAGACCATGTGAACGTTCTGCTTCTCGATACCTGGGCACTTATGATGTCATGCAAGTGTCTACCCATAATATGTGGGGGTTCCTCTGATGTCACATGCTGCCCTTTATGACATGGACACCATCGCAATGTCATGGGCTGTGTCACCCATGGAATCCCGTATCTCCGCATTTCTTAGTGATGTACATCGCCTGATTCAGACACATCAAGCCTTCAACCCCACCCAAGGTCACTTCGAGATGTTGAAAGTCATATCCTGTCCCACAACCACCAATAGGGAGTTCAGGGAGGTGACGAGGTCAACTTCTAGAATACACGGCCTAGGGAATTTGTCCCATGGATCTCTTCTTGAGACGGATGAAGGTGACGCTCATATACCTACACGAAATAACATATCTCAGACCATATTGTGATACTCTAGAAAACACATCTTATGTATCTATCATCTATCCAATTATTGATCTGTCTGTCGTTCTCCGCAGAAGACATCACCTCATATCATCGGTAACGTTATTCTTCATGTTATGTGAAAATAGATTGCCCGGGAATCTTATTTACAGCGGGCAAGTCTGAACGGCTAGCGGCTAGGTGTTTATAGCAATGGCGGCCTACATTTTAATGGCGTCTATCTTGTCCGTCTTTCTCTTTATTGCTTTGATATCATGGAATTCGCGTATATAGAGAAAAATTATGTGATGTTTTGGTTGTTGGTGGAGATGAACGCGCTTAGCGGACAAGTCCCTATATTTTTGCGTGTAACCTATACGGGTAAGTGTAGTAGCCAGCATTGCTGAATCCAATTGGGGTATCTTTGTCCGACAAAGACACTCCAACCGTCCCAAGAGTCCCAGGGTTTCGAGCAAGGAAATGGGACCATGGAGGTGGCGGTGCACTGCAGCTCTGGAGCTGCAGCTTCTCCCAAATATACGTTTTTCTTTTAATGGATGCGTGTTGAGTATATAAAAAGGACATTAACATGCGTTCTTCATTGGTGGACCTGAATAGGTCCCTGGAAGGTCATTTAGATGGTGGAATGAGGCTTTGGTCCATGCGGGGTGGTGGTCAAAGAAGCTGGAGAGAAAGAGTGAACGTCGGGATGAGATAAGACGTGGGAGAAGAATATAAGACGAGACCAAGGACTGATTAAGGAACAACGGGCTGACCAGATGGGCCGAATGGGTCTTCTCTGCAGTCATAGTCTACGCTCCTACGACAAATCGCCCGATTATTTTCTTTTTTCGCAGCACAGCACCAGCTCCGCTAGTAATCTTTTATTTCATCACGCGGGAGGCTCTCGCAACAGCGATTTCAAATGCAGCGTGTTTGATTTCTTAACTCCCATATTAAGGGTCAATTCCCTGTCCTGGATTTCCTAATCACGTCAATAAATGAGTCTCTTGACAAGACATAAAAGCGTTTTTATTACCGCTCAATATGTGTCAAGGTATATAAATGTACATTTTCGAAAAGCACTGCTGCAAATTGGTGAGAATAAATTCGGGATATAGCAAGAAGACAACTTGGAAAATAACGACATGACATAGAATGTTCTAGAAACACACGCACACGTGCGGAGATGCCAACGAAGAAACCAGTTCAATGGGGGGGCTTTTTAGTCCAAAATACATATTTCTTTATTTTTTTTTTAAATATAATATAATATTTGTAGGTGATTGATTGTATTTTTTGTGATAATAACCACAGTAGCTTTTTTGCCCAATTTACATAACATTCCGTTTTTTAACAAAAAAATAAAATAAATAAATTTGCTATAATGACCACAGTAGCTTTTTTTTGCCCAAAATACATATTTTTCCCCCTTAAACAAAACATATATATTATTTTTTTGCTATAATGACCACAATAGCTGTTTAGTCTTAAATGCATAAATGTCCCTTTTTTATATAGAAGATATTTATATTTTTTTAACATTTTTTTTGCTATAATGACCACAGTAGCTTTTTAGTCTGAAATACATAAATTTCCTTTTTTTTTAATAAATTTTTTTTTTTTTGGCCATGATTTTTTTGAGCCCTAAGGACCACAGTTGCTTTTTAATATCAAATCCATACTTTTTTCACACATATATATATATATATATATATATAAAAAATCTGCCATGATCTGCTTATGACTCTTCATACCATCGATTAAACATAACTATCCTTTCATAACTGAGGGAGCGACATCATAGGGGCCAAAATGAATCTTAACACAAGCCGTAAAAAAAAAAAATTAACTTTTTGTAGTCTTTTTTATTTGAATTGGCGAGTTGCAGCGCTTTTAACCCCTTAGTGACAAAGGCCGGCACATGTACGGGCTCAAAATGCCTTGTTTTCAATGGGTTTAGGGGCCGCCCGTTGTCCTTAGGGGGTTAATTATGCGGCGGTGACATTCAGTGGGTTAATGCGGGCTTTGAACAGTACAGACACGGAAGCTTTTTTTTTTTGCGCTGTGATCATAAAGATCTTAAGGGTTTTCATCAAAGACATTTTCAAATTACAGATTTTTAACTGTGTGATTCCTTTCACAGATAAAGGTTGGGGGAACGGTGCTTCCATTATAAAAAAAAAATAGAAATGTTTCCAGTACAGTAAATTAACCCCTTAATGGCAAAGCCCGTACATGTACGGGCTCAAAATGCATTGTTTTCAATGGGTTGTCCTTAAGGGGTTAAAAAAAAAAAAAACTGTGTACAAGAACTCATTGATGCAATTTTCCTGCTTAATTATCTAGTGCGTTTGATTAAAAGCCTTTTTAATGTATTCCTTCTTATTCGTAAGATGATAAAAGCATCTGGGTCCGTCTTTCTGGACCGCCGTCATGGTGATAAATAGCAGTAAGGCATGAAATATTCTACCTGCGGTGCTTCGCCGCTCCAATTCCGTAAAGCCGTTTCTTAAGCCGTATTATACGCTGACCGATGTTCAAGACGGAGCATCGGAAAAGCTGAATTCTTCATGAATAAGAAGCCCAATTAACCCCTTAATGACAAAGCCTGTACATGTACGGGCTCAAAATGCATTCTTTTTAATAGGTTTAGGGACCACCCATTGTCCTTAAGAGGTTAAAATAGAGTCCGACGATCGGAGAAAAGTTTCCTTTTGTTATTTGGTTCACTTTGGGCCTTGAGTTAAATTACCAGGAATATGAATGAACAAAAAAAAAAAAAGAAGAAGAATGAAGAACTAATTCACCGCATACGCATTTGCCCCATTCCCTAACTGCCCCTAACTGAATGCCACACTCTTAATATACTTACCTCCAGTCGACTCCAGCGTTGGCAAATGTTACAGACAGGGGTCTAGTGAGATCTCCCCCCCACATCAATAGCAATAGCTTTCCTGCCCCTAATTGGCCGCTTCGGGCAGCCAATCACGGGGAAGAGTCGTCCGATCACAGAGAAGGGGAAGCTGCCACTGTAGACCCGCAGCTTTCACTAAAGACAAAGGTTTGTATGTATGAATTAGATACGCAAAGTAGTTTAACCCCTTAAGGACAATGGGCGGTCCCTAAACCCATTGAAAACAATGTACGGGCTTTGTCATTAAGGGGTTAATATCCGTTCTTCTTTAGAACGTTGTCTAATTGGAAGTGTTCTTTGAGTGTTAAGTCTATTTTTCTTTGCTGTAAGGCATTGGCAGCCAGTGGCTAGGAAGAGACGGTACATTAGAGCGCCACCGAAACGTGTCACATCGCCAGCTAGTTCAGTATTAGTGTATTAACCCCTTAATGACAAAGCCCGTACATGTACGGGCTCAAAATGCATTGTTTTCAATGGGTTTAGGGACCGCCCATTGTCCTTAAGGGGTTAATGGTTAGGTAGGAGCCAGCTTTGTTTTGTCTGAACGAGCCGAGAAGAACGTATTTGTTTTTTGTTCGTGAACACATCATTACTCCGGCAGAGACACAGCAGTCCGCCAGAAGACCCAGAACTTGCTATATTTCACTGCCACGTCTCGGGCCGTAATCAATCAAAGCGGCAAAAAGAGAAACCAACTAATTAAGGCTCTTGGAAGCCACGTCTACGTAAAAGAATATCTCGAACGAGTAAATCCGGGAGCCCAAGTCAACGTCTTAGAAAGGAAGCTTTATTTTAGGAAGGGGCCACCACGAAAACAAAGAACGATGGGTGGACAACGTACAAAACGAGGAAAGGGTCCCGCTCTTATGAGGTTACAATCTATATTTGGGTAATTGATTAAGTGGTGTGGATATACGACTATAAAGATCAGGGCTGTATTTTTACCTTTGGACTTTTACCATGGACCTAACCCATGGGCAGCACCACCAGCAGCTTCCTTCGCACTGCTGAGTACCAGGATATGATGTCACATGATGTCATATATGATGTCCTTTTAAGGAATGTGTGGCATTGGGGGAAGTACGGAGGCCTGGCGGGCCAGAATACACCACTAATAATGTACAAAATAATTATTTCCCCAAGAAAATAGTCAATTACCAGCTGGAATGGCCTGAAATGACCAAAAAAATCACTGTTTCCCCTTTTTCCTCCCCTGATGCCTCTTTGTTCTATTTGCTGGGTATGAGGGTATCGCAGGGTTCTACAGCCCTAAAAGCCCCGATAATGTGTATAGAAACAGCAGACAATTGGGTTATTAATTACATTGTGTGAATAAAATACATTATTTTTATATTTGTCTTTCTCGGTTACTCAAATAGTCACACAAAAAGTATAGCCGTTGCTCCTCCCCTAGCCACACCTCTAACCACACCCCTTTAAAAAAAACGTCCTTTTTTGGCATACGAAAATTCTGTCCGCCACATGAAACTACATAGAAATTGACTAATATTTTGTATTAAATATACATTTATTCGTATAAAAAAAACATAACATCCATTATTTCTTTACAAAGGCTATAGTGACTTTTTAGTTTTTTCCTATTTTTAACGCCAAAAGACGAAAGCGTATACATTTTAAATGAATATTTTCTTGCCGCTACGACATCAGACAAGCTCCCCTATTGTTAACTGCTATTAAAAATACATGTTAGAATATTTCCAGAATTAATTGTACTTTTAAAGCAAAAAAAAATAGCTATTAATTTACCCAATCCTTACTTCTTATTGTTTTTTTTTCACTGTTTGCAATTGTTTTAAGGGATCGAAACATTTGTTCCGTAACACCAAGAACAAGGTTTAAACTTTAATCTGATTATCTCTGTGTACTTATAAAATATACAGCAGTCCAGAAGCTCTCTATAGGACCGTACCTAGAGACCTCATTATATTCCTTTCCTTAATCTGATGCGGTGTAAGCTTTTATAGTAAAGTTTCTGATTTTTTTTTTATCTTTTTTTTTTTTTTCTTTTTATAGAGTCTGTATGATTTATTCAGGGATATTTTTTATTCTTTATTTTTTTAAACAATCTGTATGATATTTTTCTTCTTATTTTATATTTTTATACAGCCTACATAAGATACCATGGCATATTTTTTTTTTTTTTTTAACAATATGTATGATATTTTTTTTATTATTTTATATTTTATATTTTATTTTTATACAGCCTACATAAGGTACCATGGGATATTTTTTATTCTTTATTTATTTTTAACAATCTGTATGATATTTTTTTCTTATTTTATATTTTATTTTTATACAGCCTACATAAGGTACCATGGGATCATTTTTTATTCTTTTTTTTTTAAACAATCCGTATGATATATTTTTTTATTATTTTATATTTTATATTTTATTTTGATACAGCCTACATAAGGTACCATGGGATAATTTTTATTCTTTTTTTAAACAATCCGTATGATATTTTTTTTCTTATTTTATATTTTATATTTTATTTTTATACAGCCTACATAAGGTACCATGGGATATTTTTTGTTCTTAGTCTGTAAAGTCTGTACATGATACTGTTGGATATTTTTATTCTTTTTTTTATATATACAATCTCTACAGGGTAACCTGGAATTGTTTAAATATTTTTATGTTATTTTATATTTTTCACTGTTGGGTATTGTTTTTCTTTTTTTTTTTTATTTCATCTTTTCTTTTATACTATGTGCGCAAGGTTCTGTAGGATTTTTTTCCAAGGGAAAATGTAGACAATATCCAGCTGGTACAATACAAATATTGTCAGGATTATGACCAAGCTTTCAAACATGATTCTTTCGTCGACTGATTTCGGGGATTATAACAGTACGTGATCTAGCAGAATAAAAAAGCGCAACCTCTAACTCCAGCAGGTCCAACTGAACATACAATTAAGGCTGATTTCTGCCATGCACTTTGGAACTGTTGGCCAGTGGAATGAAACCAGTAATTTTACAAGCACTTAAAAAAAAATGCGAAAGAAGAAGAAGAAGAATAAATACGGTGTCCATTTGCTTTAGCCCTTTGAGTATTGATGGTCGGGAAATATTTTTCTCCTTGGGAGGCTGGAGTGTTTTTTTATAGTTAAGTGATAATCATATAAACGTCTTACACTTTATATAACTATGTTACGCTATTTATAAATGTGTTGTATATAATAAATATAATATTATCATTATATATATTATTATTTTCCCATATATGCCAAACTATTGTAATTCCAATGAAAAATCAGTCTAGGCTACCCAGAGATCTCCTTCTTTTCGGGGAGAGGCATCCTTAGGGGTAACATGGCTGTAGGATGGAGACCCAGGGAGACCTTATCAGGTATGATAAGGGGTTGTACATACATGTAGAGCGCACACAAAGATCATGCGGGTGACTGTGATCTGCCCCCCCCCGGCTACCCGGAGCGGGATTCGAGGAGGAGGTCCTGCCGACGTTAGTGGGCGGCCCCGTGACATCGGTGGGTGGTCATGTGATCTCAGTGGGTTGCGAGATACACGTTATTTTGGGGGGAGAAGTGGCGCAACGCTGCACCCGCGACACTGAGTTTCCCCGCAGTGCCTCGGAGACCCAGAGAAGCAGCACTTCCCCCGGAGTCGCAGGGGCGACACTTAAGAAAAAGGGTTACATTTTATGATGATACACAATCTAGAGAGTAAATACACATTGACTGCACGACACCCTTTTTGTACCCTACTCCTATGACCCTCATCATCGTTCTGTTTGGTCATTCGGCAAAATAAAGCACTTTGCAGATAAAGGCGAGGACATGCGGTGTCAAATTTTTTTTTTTTTGTTAACAAAGAAAAGAAACTAGTGATTATGTCCGGTTCAGTTTCAATAGAAGTAATTTTTACTCTTAAATTTAATAAAGATCAGTATTTCAATTTTAAGTAATACTCCAGTAAAACATTTGGCAAATTAGTACTTCTCGATCATGAAAATTGCGATACATTTCTTCCCCTCCCCCCACACCAAAAATGGATAAATTTACCTCTTGCCAAATATGGGTTTCTCGAGATGACATGCTTTAGGCATTAAGCCACTGCTACTCAGCTAAAGTTAAAACCATATGAAATACGGTCGATAAAAAGTTATAAAATGAACTGTCTAAGGTTTTGGTGCGCCTTAGCAGAAATATACGGCCCCGGTGAAAGACGGCCGTGAATCAATGCATAATATTTTTTAAGGGCGTATTTATTCCCCCCTCATTCTCATACGCAGGGCTGCAGTCTGTGCAGAACATTTTCTATATGTAAATATATATATATATAAAAAAAAAATTTTAATATTTTGTGATGAACCTTTAATTGTTAATTTAATTAATTGAAATAAATGTAATTAATTTTAATGAAATATTTCTAATGGGTCATTGCTAACACATTTGCCCTTATAACAAAACAATAAATAATAAATTCACCGTGCTTATACGATAATTAATAGTTTGGATTTATAAAACGATATATGGGTATCCTCATCTGTTGTCGTAATAAGTAGAATACATGCCATTTATGTCCTAATAATAAAAGGTCTAGTCCCATTTTCATGCTTATCGGAGTCTGTTGGTGCAGGCACTCGTAACCGCTGGAGTTACATTTCTCTCTCATTTAACTCCTCCTCCGGCTGCCTCTGTTGAAAGCAGGAAGCGTACTTACGTACACTTCCTGTACTTCCTGTACTTGCTCAACATCACTTTCATTGAAGTCGCTGGGGACTCAGGCCCTCTGAACACTGATGTTTTCCTGGCATATAGAATTCTCTAATTCTCCCATTGACTTCAGCAGGAGCAATACTGCGCATGGGCAAGTATGCGTCCTGTTTGCATTAGGGGCACCCAGGGGTGGGCTTAAAGCGAGACCGAGGAACTCCAATAACTATTTACATGCAGTAAAATGTATAAAACATTCATGTAAAATGATTTTCAAAATATACTAAACATCCAGAGTTCTGTAAGGTGGAAGAACCACCTCGCTCTTCCTGCTACTAATGCCCCTCGCTATACAACCCAGCACCCTGTCTGCTTTTTCAGGCACTTTATTACATTGTCTTCTTACCATTAAGTCATCTTCATAATTACTCCTAAATACCTCTATTATTATGTTCTGCCTTGAAATTTTTATGTCCCAAGTGCATTATATGACATTTATCAACATTAAACTGCAGCTGCTGCTCCTCCTCCATTTGTCTCATTTACTTAAATCATTTGCCTTGTTTCACCTGAAATGTCTACCCTGTTGCCTGTTGCCTTTATATTACTAATAAAAAAACATTAAAACATTCATATCACCATACTGATCACTGAGGTACCCCACTAGTAACCCCAACCTTTCCCTCCTATCTCTCAACCATTTCTTTACCCATTCAACCATTTTTACATCCAAACCAAAACTATGTCCTCTAGCATGGTTTCCATTAACTTGCCAACTACTGATGTCAGACTTACCGGTCTGTAGTTAGCTGACTCTTTCCTGCTACCATTTTGTGAAGTGGTACTACACTTGCCAACTTCTATACGACTCCCATGTTCCATGTATGTTCTAGTGGGCAGGCTTATAGGTTTGGACACCTGGTCACCTTACCTGAAGAATCACCCTTCACCTTCATGGCGAGTCCACATTGGAGCTTCAACAGCAAAGATCTCCACTGATCTTACGGCTTCCTAGGCTGGTCAGGGGAGTCCAGAGGATCTCCCCAAGCAACACATGATGTCCACTGCCCAAGACAGTTGGGCAGCTACCTGCTCGAAACTCCGGTCTGGTCCGTGAAGAACTGGGACTCCTGTATGATGCACCAACACAATAAGAATGGCCCGGTGGAAAACATTACCATGTATAATGGAGAAAATTGCGTAATCTTCAATTTACCACCACTTATTTAATTTTCCCATTGCATAACAGTAGCGAGTTCTTCTTAACAAAATGTAAATTCCATTACGGAATCCCTAATTTTGTTACTAAATCTAATTTTTTTTTTCTTTTTTTATACTTTCAGCCTGAGCAAATTCTTAGAAGGTGCGTTAATATGTTTGTTTTAGTCTCACAGTAATTCCCGCATTCTTTGGGGATTTTTAGTTCTTTGTACGACGCACGTTAATTGCTTTTGTTGGATTAAGTATTACGTGCGGGAAAAAAAAAAGTAATAATAAAAAAACGCCAGCTAAACTAATTGTCGGGGGCTTACACGGCGAGAAGTACTTGTTGTACCAGATGTTGTTTATTTT
The DNA here is from genome assembly GCF_027358695.1 of Spea bombifrons. NCBI lineage: Eukaryota > Metazoa > Chordata > Amphibia > Anura > Pelobatidae > Spea > Spea bombifrons. The sequence goes on along the minus strand of NC_071097.1, from coordinate 3,787,490 downwards.
GTGTTGATACGCGAGCCTCGGCAGCTACGAGAGTAATACGCTTTAATTATTTGGTGTGACCAAGGGAGGTTTTGAGTACCTTCATGTCAAACATCTCTATTATTTCCAGCCTCAAAAATACTCTAATTAAATTCGAGACAATGTCTCTGGATCTAAATTGTGTTAAAGTATCCATAACTTTTTTGTCGTTGTGGGGCGTTCAGAAGTGTTGTGACGATGACATCATCAGCTTTCAGAACGTTCTCTTCTTTAGGCCACAGGATAGGATTGATGGTGAGGAGAAGCTACCTAAGAAACTCTATTTTAGAGCATATCCTAATTATTACATTACGTTTCTTAATACGGAGAACTAATGCTAATACGGAGAAGATTAACCATCGAATTTCACAATAAGACTAGCGCGTTTTAGGAGGTACTGGTAGAAAAGGAGAAGAGAGTCCTTCTACATGGAGTTTACAGTCTATTAGGAGGTTGAAGGGTAGAAGATACACTATATGGACAAACGTATTGGGACGCCTGACCATTACACCAACAGGGACTTTTATGAAATCTCAATACATAGACATTAATTTGGTCAAGTTGGCCCCCTTCTTCTTTAGCATACCAAGATATTTGGACAATGATATGATTCCAACTTTGTGGGAAGAGTTTGGAGAAGGCCCTTCTCTATTCTAGCATGACTGCCTCCCAGCTCACACAGCAAGGTCCATAAGGACATGGTTGGATGAGTTTGGTGGGAAGAACTTGACCGGTCGCACAGAGCCCCGACCTCAAGCCCATCGACCTTTGGGATGAACTGGAACGGAGATTGGGAGCCGGGTGTCTCGTCCAACATCAGTGCCTGACCTCACAAACGCTCTACTGCATGCATGGGCATAAATTCCCACAGAAACTCCCCAAAATCTTGTGGAAAACCTTCTCAGAAGAGTGGAAGCTGTTTTAGCTGCAAAGGGGGGACCAACTTCAGATTAATGTCTGTGTATTTAGAATGTGATGTCATCAGAGTCCCCGCTGGTGTAATGGTCGGGTGTCCCAATACTTTTGGCCATATAGTGTATCCATTAAAATATGTTGTATCGGGGCTTTTAGAGATGGGGCTAGTCCTGAGTGTAGCTGCTTATATGATTTTGTTCTTAAAATTGTGTTATATATATTCACACAGCTAAGCACCCTTGGCTTACTGTGCTACAAAGTAGCTTTCGTGAGAGATATGAAAAAAAATGCCCTCGTTTATTTCTCTGCGTAGATTGAGTTGAGAAAGGGCAATTATCAGGTGGTACCCGACCGTGAGCTATAAAAACATGAGGATTTCAGATCAATATACCGCTTTCTGTGTCGAGAAGGTTAGTGGAGTATTGTTTTGAAATAACATACGCCGTGTGACGGGGAGATAAGCTTGTAATTTGGGTCAAATACGTTTTGCTGCTTATAATAAAGTACAAAAATTATCCTTGGATGGAGAAGCTAACTTACAATGTAAAAGGACTGAAGTGTTCTACGTTCTCCATCTCTCCATTTGGTTGATTATTTAGTCTCATTGCTTGGCTGATTAAAGAGATCTATTCATTAAAGGGAGAGTTGGCAGGAGACTTGTGACTTCACTCCTTAACTCCCTCGCTTCAATATTTATTATGAAGGACCAACACTGGTAAGTTTCTCCAGCAAGAAATTCTGCGCTAGCCCTTCTTGCTGGAGAAACTTACCAGTGTTGGTCCTTCATGATGTATAACTTAATGAGTGAGGAGAGGAGAAAGCTCACTGGTTGAACTATACATTACACATGGCCAGCCAAGCTGCTCCTACAGCAGAAGACCATTGGGGTTGGACATTCATAATGTATAGTGAAGTCAAGGAGCTGAAACCAAGACCCTTCTACAAAGAACGGTGAATAGACCCCAAAAGACACGGCATATGAGAGCATATCAAGCTTCAAAAAAATGGATTGCTTACACTCACAGTGCGGAGACTTTGAATATCGTGTCCGTGGCAAGGTTTGTGAAGGTCTATAGAATGTCATTAAATTGTCCACCACAGATGTCAGTAAATGTCCACCATAAGCAATGTTGGTGCCCATTCCTGGACACATGACACATATATTTGCTCCCTGAAACATCCCGTATACAACACATGGGAAATCACCAAAACTGTATGAGTTTTTGTCCTGTTCTAATGAAGAACCAATACTGAACAAATCTGTCAAGAAAGTGGTGGAAATCTGGCTTCTCGTCTATCTAGTTGGTCTTTGGTAGAGAAATGGCCCCAAAAACTTCTGTACACCAGGGAACCTGGTTACCCACACAATGTTGACTTCTGGATGGTTTCACAATAGAGCGAGTCCGGTCTTTGCCTTCAGAGCTTGTAATAAACTCAAAGATGAGACGAGACAGACATTGTTCATTGCGTTCACGTTCAGCTGCATTCCGAGGACCTGTAGTTCCTACAGTATGATTGGAAACGAAGCATGACTGACCAGGAAAAAAAACCGGTCGGCACCTACGGTACTTCAACATGGAGGGAAGATAATAGATAGTAGGTAATAGGTAGTGTTTGGTAATACCGTTGGCTGAATGGTCCAGGTGTGATGGAGTGCAGGAAGCAAGGCAATTAGAAAGACACATGACAAATAGGCCAAATGGAACACCAAACAGAGGACTGGATAAATAATAGCATTCATTATTAATGCGCTAACAAATGTATAACTTATTAAGTACAAGAAAGAGCTACTGAGATAGCAGATGTTTGCCAAGCTGTCGGGAGAGCACTGCGGTGCCGCCGAGGCGCAGAACAGTTTGAAAGCCAGTAAAAGGCTCTGTCCCACGTAGAACGATGTCCTCTGCACTCGCTAGTCCTTTCTGCAAACACACCTTAGCAGATCTGACATTTTATTTTTGAAAATCTACCTCTCTTTCTCTTCCTCTCTACCTCTCTCCCCTTTCTCTTCCTCTCTACATCTCTCCTCCTTTCTCTTCTGCTCTACCTCTCTCCCTTCTTTTTCTCCCTTTCTCTTCCTCTACCCATTTTGCCCCTTCTCTTCATCTCTTCCCTTTCTTTTTCCTCTCTACATCTCTCCTTCTTTCTCTTCCTCTCTACCTCTTTCCCTATCTTCTTCTTTCCCCTTTCTCTCCCTTTCTCTTCCTCTCTGTCTCTCTCTCTCGCCCTTTCCCTCCCTGTCACTTGCTTTCTACTTCTCTCCCCTTTCCATTCTTTTCTACCCCTCTCTCCCTTTCTCTTCCTCTCTACCTCTATTTGTCCCTCCCACTTTCCTCTCTGCCCCTCGCCCTCTCTCTCTCTCTCTCCCCTTTCTCTTCCTCTCTACCTCTCTTCCCTTTCTCTTCCCCTCTACATCTCTCTCCTTCCTCTTCCACTCTACCTCTCTCCTTCTTCCACCTCCTTTCTCTTCCTCTCTACCTCTTTCCCTCTCTCCCTTTTTCTCCCCTTCCTCCCCTTTCTCTTCCTCTCTATATCTCTCATGCCCTTTCCCTCCCTTTCTCTTGCTCTCTACATCTCTCTCCTTTCTCTTCCTTTCTACCCCTCTCTCCCTTTCTCTAACTCTCTACCCCTCTCCCTCCATTTCTCTTCCCCTCTCTCTCTTCTAAAACAGACAAACAAATGGAGGGATTTATAGTGAATATTACATTTACATGTTTTCATTTGTTTCATTGGGGGCTTCTCCTCATTTTCAGACATTTATATGAAGGCACAAATTAGGCAAAATTTGTTAAAATGAAGATTTGTACAATTTTGAATGCACAAAATTCTAATATTCGTATATACTCCAAAAACAGAGGTATATATATATATATATATAATTACATAATACATAGGTGTATTTTGATTGTGGGGTTTAGTGGGTATAAGTAGAATGCCCCTGCCCCAACCAGGTTTCTAATATGAAGAAGAGACCTCTGAGGTATCATAAAAGTGTGTACATAAAGGCTTATATTATAGATTAACTTTTTTGTATGTATCCACATTTTAAATCCCTTCATCTATTCATTGGATTCATCTTGAATAATAAGAAGAAGTTGATGGTTTATATATATCAGTCCCAAATGAATATTTTTAAATCCGTAATTTTGAGATATTTTTATAAATGCCATGTATTTTTGATTTGACAACTTGAAAGGAGAAATCTCACGCCTTTTGGATGCTATGTGCCTTCTTGCTGCTAAGCAGAAAACTTTTCCTACTTTCATATGAATTTGGAGGCAACCTGCTTATGTTACGCTATATCTAAATCGAGAAGAATGAGTTACTTTTGGCCAATTGGTTACTTTTGATTTTTTGTGTGTTAAGTTTTTCTCCATTCATTAGTGATCATTCCTCCCTAAACGTGTTAGCATGAGCCCGACGTGGTTGGCAAGGAGAGAGAGAGAGACAAAAGGGGAGAGAGAGAGAGAGAGAGAGAGAGAGAGAGAAAGGGGGAGAGAGAGAGAGAGAGAGAAAGGGAGGAGGGAGAGAGAGAGAAAGGGGAGAGAAAGGGGGAGAGAGAGAGAGAGAGAGAGAAAGGGGGAGACAGAGAGAGAGAAAGGGGGAGAGAGAGAGAAAGGGGGAGAGAGAGAGAGAAAGGGGGGAGAGAGAGAGAGAGAGAGAGAGAGAGAGAAGGGGGGGAGAGTGGGAGAGAAAGGGGAGAGACAGAGAAAGGGGGGGGAGAGAGAGAGAGAGAGGGGGGAGAGAGAGAGAAAGGGGGGGAGAGATAGAGAGAGAAAGAGTGAGAGAGAGAGAGAAAGGGGGGAGAGAGAGAGAGAGAGAAAGGGGAGAGAGAGAAAGGGGGGAGAGAGAGAGAGAGGGGGGAGAGAAAGGGGAGAGAGAGAGAAAGGGGGGAGAGAGAGAGAGAGAGGGGAGGGAAAGGGGAGAGAGAGAGAAAGGGGGGAGAGAGAGAGAGAGAGAAAGGGGAGAGAGAGAAAGGAGGAGAAAGGAAGAAAAGGAAAGAAGAGGGGAGATAGGCAGAGAAGGGTTAGAGACAGAAGGGAGACGGAGGTAGAAGACAGACTAAAGAAATAAAACCGAGGAGAGAGAAGGGAAATAGAGAGAGAAGAATGAGAGTGAGATAAAGTAAAGGGCAGGAGGGAGAAAAGAAGAGAGAGAGAGTTAGAGATAGAGAGAAAAAAGCGAAGAGAGAGATTATTGAGACATTAGCAGCTTAGCTATAAACGTGTGCCTAAATGCCATCGCTAATGTGAGTGTTAGTTGATGAGGCTGTTTATAAACAGAAATTCGGGTACAAACTTTCAAAAGTGATCTTATCACCGTAGCAACCAATGAAATGGTCGGTTGCTATGATGATAAGTCCATTTTTAAAACCACAAAACTGAGTTGTTCTTTATAAACAACACTAACATCCCCGGCATTGATGGTGTCTAAACCCGGGAGACCTTTGCGGTAGGATAGGAGCACGGCTGACTCATGTATAGAGCTGGGGGCCACGCGTCTACCTTGCCCTCCCAGCCATCTCACTGTTAACAGCTTCATTGGGTCTCAAGATGACCATTCGGGAGCTGTTTCAGTGCATGGTGGGCTGAGGACCTCCCCAATCCACTCATGATCCCCATTGCCCGCAAAAGCAGGACATTGTGGCAGTTCCAACAGGATAGCGGCCTACTGTTGGGCGGTAGGAACCCACATTGAGTTTCAACCCTGCAGGGCCCACATGGCACACATAGTTGGGGGGTACCGCTTCCCCTAGACGCTAGGAATGGAGTGATAGAGTTAACCAGGGGCTTCTCTGCAATCCTATGCAGAACGTTTAAGATGGCGGGACATCTTCATCCATAGAAGTCAACAAAACGGAAAGATTTCATAATGCGCAGAATAAAGGATGTTGAGCTTTGTTTACAGTTTACAGTCTGTGTCACAATTTAATAGCCATTGGAATAAAATTGATGAATGGATTAATTAAGCAGCTTCCTCAATTGCTAATACATCTATGAATCTTTCTAATGTCCTCTCATATTGTCCAAGTTCATCTCGATGAGCATTTATTTTTTTAGTGATGTTTTGAATGGGTTTTTTTTACCGGTCTTAATGAACTTGCCTCATTTATAGGAAACGGATGTGAATGCTTGTTTAGAAAGAGATTTCTCATTTGTTGACGTGAAGCCTAAGCGATGGCTGCTCATGTACTAGGCATGATGTCCTGGAGGTCCATAGGTCTATACCTACAAACTTCCTAGGGTAAGCTACCTGGAGCTACCGATCGTCTCGGGGTGGTGTCTTTACTCAAGGGGTGGGGAGTGTGCAGGATATGAGTGAGAGTGACCAAATGCCACCTTCCCACTCTGAGACTCAAGAAACCGGGGAAACGAGGCTTCACTTGGAGGCTCCGAGTAAACCTTGGAGAGTTCCAATGCTGTCTCAGAGTCCTAGTTCCTGGATAAAATTGTAGCTCACAAAAAGAACTTCCATAAATCTTTATCTTGCTATTGTGGAAGAGAAAACAAGAAATTTACAAGCCGTTGGTCATGAATCCCACCATTTTCCCCTCACAGAGGACACATTGCATGAAGTATCACCACACCACACTGAGCTGACTCTTTATGGCAATGCTGATGAACTCCATCCCACCACAGACTGTAATTAGTCATCAGTATCAGGGTGATTAAGGCTGAGGCACTCTGTTGTTTATGACAAAGGACTGTGATAAGTAGTCAGAGTGTCATGGTTACATTACGGTTACATGACGGAAAAACAAAAACTCGATTTTTTGTAACTTCACTTCCTCTTTAAGCATGTTGGGTCCCTAAAATATCGGCTTTAACTTTGAAAATAATAAAAAGTACGTAATGTCTAACCCTCCTTTTCATTTCAAGAAAGAGCTTTCAGAAGGAAAAAAAAAATGGCTCACCTTGTTGGGTCACGCAATGATAATTAGTAATTTCTTTTCATTTTATCTAGTCGGTTGAAATTGTATCTAATTAGACAGAATGTTGTATTGAGGCTTGTAGGGCTGCTCTTTCTCCACCTCAATATGAATTTCCACTGTAGTCACACAATAGAATTGTGTAACACGGCTTTGCTAAATGTTATCCAACGCTTCATAATTATTACCGGTTCAAAAGGAACCCATCAATAGATTACAAAGACATCTGTGAAGGCCATAATTACATTTTTGAGGTCATTGTTGGCTATTCTGGCCTAAATAGGGATGGAGGATTTGTAATGTATGGACTAAAGACGTAGACTTACCAGAAAAAGTCGGACAGTGAAACTTTGATTGGCGCGACCATAGACGAGCTTCTGTCCTTGGAGATGAGGTTCTGCGATGGCTAGAGAACCACTTGTTAACCCCTAGGTTTCTTTGGCATGTAGAATGGAGTTCATTTCATCATCATCATTGCCATTATATGAAGTACCCTTGATGGAATACTCAGATACCATTGAGTAATCTCCAACTTTTCTAGATGCGAGCGTGTTGTAGGGTAGGATCAATCAACCATTTTACCGCCTTCATCCTAATTGTGTTAATTCATTTAATTTTATTTTTTAGAAGAAATGCATCCAAATAACAGCGTTTTCCAAAAAAATGCCTCAATTAGAAGCACCTTTGACCTTGAATGATATCTACAGAGCCATCAGAGTATACGCCCTGCTGTAGTATTACACTCACAATGATGGTTTTCATTGTTCTTGTTCCATGTAGCCAATTCTTTCTCGTCCCGGTGTTCCAATGCCTCCTCTTAGATTTTATCCTTTGTTCCATTTCATCTTATTGTATCACGCGGCGAGCATCTGAAATGGAGACATATATCTACTAATAGAAAAGCCTCGGAGGAGGCATTGTTGTATTTGAACTGGTTGTTAATGTGTATCTCTGAGAGAAGTTCAATCTCGCACAATTATCTCTCTACTACATCTATGGATTCAGAAGTGGGCTAATGGAGCTCTGGCTGCAGACCCATTGTGCAAAACCGGCTCTCGACAAGAGCTCAGCTTGAGATCCTCTACCGTGCTACTTCATCAATATAATCCATCGATCCGTTCATAAAAGCGTTCTTTGAAATCAATACATGATTGGGGAAAAACAAAAAGCCATCAGCTTTGGACCCAACCGTAGAACTTGTAGCCACCGTGACATCTGGAAAGGTTCTTAATTCCATATGTGATCTGCCACATGACCCAAATTAAGTCAAAACTTCATCCCATGCCCTTCAACGGTGAGATAATTTAAGCCCGCATGATACAGGAGTAAAATATATTCTTAGTCTAAGGCAAGAACAAGGGCCGAATAAGGTTGTTCATGCGAGAACAATGGGCAGATGAGATGGTCCAAATGGTCCTAATCTTCATTCAAATTCGATGCTTCTATTTCTTTCAGATTCCATGTAAAACTCCAAAAATCATCACCCAGCTGCCAAAAAAAATATGTAGGCCCGGATTGGTACTGTTAAAAAAAAAATAGCACGTTTGCTTCTAAAATGAAGACCTTGATTACAAAGACTTCTTCAAGTTGGAGAGGTGGCGTCCCCTGGGCTCCTTTTTTTCTTTCTCCTTTTCTCTCCTTTCATCTGCCATTCTACTTTCATCTTTTTTTTTTTTTCTCACAAACACAACCAAGCAAGGTGACCTTAGGTGACACGTGGCGTGATCCGCAAGCTCATTCATTTCAGCTGAATAGATAATGTTTTTGTGTCTTCTGTAGGCTTTCCCCGAAGACCGTTTCCAAGTGAAGACCAAGTATGAGCTGTAGAGAATTGTTCTTTGGTGTCGGATTTGAGATTCTGGCCTATCTCTGTATAAGAAAGGGTCCCCAGAAGTAAATAGGTTCCTTTTTTTTTTCCTTTGGCAAGAAGTCTCCACGGGACTAGACTTTTAGTCATGGGGATATTTGGAGAAGACCTTCTTACTTGTATAGTAATTTGTGGTCATTATGGTAGCAGGTAGCAATGAGGCTATCTACTAGACAAAGTTGTTATAACTTCTAAGTGTTCTAGAGGCTGAAAAGGAGTACAGGCTTCCTGGGGATGGATTCCAAGTTGACCTCTCGAGGTTCTCTCAATCTCCATTAGCCTCATAGATTATAAACTCACCTTATTGTAATAGCGCTACCAAACCTGCTAGCTCTATTACTACAACGGAACCTAAATTCTTTATACTTTAATCAGAATTCCAATAAACGGTGGACATGTCATGGAACAGGACGCGATAAATGATCTTGTTGGCCAACCGAGTGGTCATTCCATTTTTTTTCCAGTTCTAGTTTCTAGGGTCTAAGGCCAAGCAGCCGAAGTTGTATCTCCCCGGTTCTATTCGTCGCTTTAAAAGGAAGCGCTGTTAATGGCCAGCGTCAACGTATTAAGCGATACACATAAAGGAACACGCCGAGGTTTTATTAAATCACTGTCTGCAAGGCTTTGCATCATTACGTTCTACAGAACCAGAAGATGAGGCGGGCAATAGAATCCGCGTTAAGTCTCACAACATGATAATTTAATGTGATGGGTATGTTCTTCCTTCGTTGCTCCTGTTAGTTCTGTTAGATTAATTCTTCTTCTCTGCAAAGGACCTGGCCGCGCAAGCAAAATAGGATTAGTAAATTGTCGTAATCTACATCTAACATGCGATTTCCATAAATGTATATCTTTTGACGACGGATATTCATGCTTAATATACGGTACATGGTAAATGCTAATATCATACTTTGGTTTTCAGTCTCATCCGAAGCGACATAAACAATTGTATCGATTCAGATGTAGGGAAATTTATACCTTCCAACATTTAAGAAGACCACAAAAAAAAAATTAGGAGGCTGGCGGAATAGATAAGGCTTTAGGGCTCGAAATAATAGCGTCGATGAAGGCATGCATGTAATTGGGTAAGTCAGTTAAGACAAGGACAGGATATCTAAGTTAAGCAAGGTTCTGAGTATTATTTCAGACATTATTCATTCTTTCATTCTCTGAAGCTCTATAGAATTCTCCCGGCCTCTGAGAAAATTCAAACAGTAGGGTAGGTGTGATATGCAGACGGATTCGGTAAAAAAAGTAAAAATGCGAGATTTCCCTAAAATCTTACAAATTTTATCCAAGTTTGCGGCAAGAAAAAAGCTGAGAGAAACAGGCAAGGACTGCCACTTTTACGCTGATGTCACAAGCGGTGACACGAATGGTTGCTGAATCTCAACAGCAAAAAAAAACACACAATTTAATATAATAAATAATATAAATAATAATATAATTATTATTATTTATATTATTTATTATATATTATTTATATATATATAATAAATAATATAAATAATAGTAATTATATTATTATTATTTATATTATTTATTATATTAAATAATATATAATATAAATAATAATAATAATATAATTTCTGGAAAGCGCTATTTTCTGCTGTTCCGGGTATTGCAAAAAAAAATATTTTACGAATTTCCCTGAGATGATTCTTATCTATATTGCTGTTCCTCTATACACTTTCATTAGTCAGGCTGGGTGATTGAGACCGAGCCATTCTATTTTTCATGTTTGTTAAGTATGGAGATGTGGCGGTGATTTGGTTGAAAGGGATTTAATACGGTCTAGTATGACCCTTTAAATATGGGACCCCTTATAAAACATCTATTCTGCATGAATTGTTTAAATGTAGACCTATAGCTTCCCATGATAATAATTTACCATAAACATTCCTAGAAAAGGGTTAAATATGGACACTAAACATGTGTGATTTTAAAGACGAATGAAATGGAAATTCTATATAGTATATTATATAGACTTGTGCATTCAGATTCATTCAAATTGCAAATTTACCGAATTTTGGTAAATTCAGTGATTCGTATAAACCCCCAAAAACGAGGCCAGACCCCCTACGAATCGGACGAAAGCAAAAAAAAAAAAAAGCTCCGAATTTTCGTCCAAAATTTGTGGGCCTACATTCATTCACACTCTCTCACACATTCACTCTCTCACACTCGCATTCTTGTCTACTCTCTCTGAATGTTTCCCTACCTTCTCCACCGACCACTTCCGCTTCTGCCGACCACTTCTGCATCTATCTCATACCCTCTCCCTCCTCTTCTCTCTTTTCTATCCTATCTTCAATCTTTAATCTTATATCTTCTTTCTTCATTCGCAAAAACGACCCGAAAAAGGGCTCCAAATCGTTTTGGCCCAAGAACGAATCAATCAAGCCTAAAAGTAATATTGGTTTATGTTATATACTTATATGCTACATATATGCTTTTACTGTATTTTTAGGCTTTCTTGTGAATGCCAAGACGCCCTCGTGTTGCCTTATCCGGTCCGCATCTCAAAACCTCTTTGTGATCTACGCTTCTGTCGCCGGTTAATTGTTCCTCTGATTCGCTTCCCCAAATTAAACAGAGGGGAGCGTAATTGGAAATTCTTGTGTTGACTTTCACAGCTTTAAGACAAAACAGATGTTCGTCTGAGGTGCTTTGCATTTAAATGATCCCCTCTCAGTCTCCTCTCAACACTAGCCAATTGTGGCAGCCAACGTATATCAAATACACAATGTGATTCGAGGAGGCATCATGGCACGCCCGAGTCCCGTTATCGAATTTCAGAGAGCTACTGTTGGCAAACATTTTATTTACAACCTTTTTTTTCCTCACAAACTGATATTGAAAACATGGAGGTGAAGAGGTGGCCAACTTGAAGTCACGCTGTCTTCTCCGGTTCTTGAAGACATGATGTTTTAATACAAAGAGAAAGCCTTGAGAATGATTTCTCAACGCGGGTGCCATAACAGCAGCTCATCTGCTGGGCCAATCGAAATCAGAGGGAAGCAATCTTAATTAGAGGAGTTTAAGAAGTGGTGAGCCATGTAATGAAAGGATGGAATGAGGGTTACATCAGTAGGGGTGAAAAGAGGTTTGGTCACAAAGACTCTGCTGCACACCATACATTTTTGCCAACTGTATCTGTTCTCCACCCATCTGGAGGTTCAGACTGCTCTTTGAAGACATCACAAGCTAGAGTTCTAGAACGTATATTCCAGCAAGGGCACAGACCAAGGCTGGACTGGCCATCTGGCAAGTGACCAGTGGGCCGTTGACCATCGGCACCCCATACTGCTGCAGTGAGTGGCCAGAAGCTGGATAGCATCAGGTGGCCACTGGCCTTAATGTCCCAGGGCAGCCCTGGCACATACCCCCAAAGGAAGCTTCCCCAGGACACTGAAGAGGTGTTTGGAAGGGAACCGTCTCTAACTGTAAGGACACAAGTCTTTGAAAATGAGATATAAGTCAAGGAATGATTTAACTGTCAATGGTTCGATCATTTCCCCCCCTGCTGTCGACACATTTACCCATAATAGTGATTTGCGAAGTCGAAGTAGAAGCTAAAACGTTCTTTTTATCCATTGTTCCATTCCGTTCACAGCTATGGTCATCTGTTTTAAGCTAATTACATCCTTTTAGATACCCTATAATTTGTATAGATTCTTTAGTGTACATAATTTACATAAAGTATAAAAATAATCTAGTGAATATTACCCTCGCTTGTGGTATAATTACCTATGTAATTGCAAGCCAGCATGTAATTACAATGTTATAATGCTGTGTTTATCAATTTCAAACTATTCTAAACGCCGATAACCGAAAATACAACATTAGACAGCGTGTGATTCCCATTTACTCACTACGGCACTCAGGGCGCGAGTAACTACCAAAGAAAATCTTCCAAGAAGACCATCTCAGTGCAGGGTGCAAACTAAAGCAAACATTGGGCAAAATGGAACCGTAAAAAAGAACTATAGAGAAGGTGGAATTCTTGAACTTTGACTTGCTCTCCAAGTTCCTTCAACGTTGAGTTTGGGTCGGTTCTCGCATCGGTCGCTTTGACCCATGCCCACATCGCCAGTTCATATGAACATTAGGAGGTTTGTAGTTACCATCAGATTTATGGTTTATGTGTTATTGGACTACACTAGGATCCAATTGGAACATGTTTTAAGTGTGAGGAACTGGGGAAGTAGGGTAGAACCTCGTAGAGAAGTACTGCATAGCTAACCTGTGACAGGACCTTTTCTCCAGACACCTAGCTCTCTTGGGTATCTGAGGCCACTGGGATTTGGAAGCTCAGGTAGTAGGCCAACTCTTTTACCTCGGAAGCCCCTTTTTGCCAAAGGTAGAGTCCAAGGGTACTCCATGGCCTCCTGAACTTAAAGGCTAAGACCATTTTCGTCCCCTTCTTGGTGTTGTATTTCGTGCTGCACAACTAGTTAAGCCGCCAATATGCCGGCGGACAAGACCCCCTTTGTCCCATCTAGTCTGCCTGTTCTTCCTGCTGTAAAGACTCCAGCCTTAATCAGACGTTGGTCTCGTCTTCGATTGAGGAGCCGTATGCCTATCCCATGCATGTTAAAATCCAACTGCTGGGAGGCTGTTCCATTGATCTACCACCTTCTCACTAAAGTAAAGAAAAGAAACCACTCGATTTCCTATGCTCTGATAAGACTGATTGAGGTTGCCCACTATATGACATCATACGATACCTTCACAAGACCATTGCTCCAACTGGACAGAAACCCATTAAAACACATCGACGCCGATATCTGTAGGAATGTTTAGCTAAAGTGCATATATTTTTTCTTCTTCTAAACCGTGACTAACGATAACCGACATTCTGTGAAACGTCGTCGTAGAATTCCGCCAACCTTCTACAATCCAACGAGCCGGACAGGTCCACCTATCTGCAAAGCCAACGCCGGCTCACCTTGACTGGCGGATTCAATCTGTTTTTTTCTCATTTTTTTTTAGCTTTTCGTCCTTTGGCTTAATAGAGTTTATTTCTTGCGAACGTCTGAAATCCAACCTGGGAACAACGCGAAATAAGTCTGTCACGGCGTAAAGGCGCGGGGGAGGGGGCGGAATGAATACCTGGTGGTCCGCTACTTGTTTCATCCGTCTACAAATCTGCTTTTGGGTAAATGAAGTGCCACGTAGCTGCCTGTTATGTAAGACAACGGGCGTAGATGGAGTCGTAGAGTTAATTTGCTGCTGCATTGTGATGTGTGATGCGAGACAATCTGCGGAGAGCGTTTAGATGCCCCGACCCGGCTCCGTGCGTTTCTATTATTGTGATGTACATGCCAATTACGCTTCCCCGCCGTGAATGTCAAACTTAACGGAGTGCAAGAAAAAGAAAACATATTACCCTTACGAAAATGTAAGTATTTTGCCCAAAAATTGCTGTTATTTGTCGATTTATAAGGCCCGGAAATCCACATATTATTGTAAATACCGTCTATTTCTCCGGGGCCAGGCCCGGACTGGTCATCTGGCACACCAGTGGGTTTAATAGCGCCCAATAAGTCCACTCCGGCCTTAAAGTGCCGGGAAGTGCCACTTCTCCAGGTCGCCGCGGTGACCACGGTAGCTGCACAACCCACTTCCTGGCCTACTTCCTCTTCCAACCGCGGACAGATTTGGCCCACGCGATACGATGGTCTACCATAGACAGTATGAGAAGGAGTCAGGGTGTTTGTCGAGTAGATTGGTGCTCAGATAACAGAGCGCGAAAGCACTAGTATGTAAAAACTAGAACTTTTTTAAAAAAGAAAGCAACACGGAATTCTTGAACATTTTTTGTTGATCTGATACCGGTAATAAAAAATGGTGGGAGTTCCTCTTAAAATCCCCCTTAGCCCATTTAGTCTTCATTCTCCTTGATGCTTGAAGCTGGTTATACAACGACACAGCTAGGGCTAAGTTTCAAATTACCGTTTACTAGGTTTTTTTTATCTAATTGCATACATATTTCTTTTTTTTTTTTTGTTATTGTCCGGGCTGACTGCCAAGTCTGAGTGTTACAAATACTCCGAGAGCCAATTTATAATACGGAATACTTAAGGACCTCGTTTCAGTCTCCGATCCTCTGACCAAATTGGCTAATTTGGTTAAAATGCACAGGTCTTATGGAGTCTTCTGTTCAATAAGATCCATCATTGGTAACATTTTCACCCCTTCTTTTGGGGAGGGGGGAGTATCGAGGACTTTGTGGTGTTTTTATGCTCATCGTTTGGGCTTTTGGCCCAATGTTCATTGACATGTATTTCAGGGACCTTATAAATATCACTAATGGTATGCGTAGGAAGTCAGGACTAACAAACATGTTCTTGGTTGACCAGGGTTGTCCCTTAAGAGTTTTCCATAAGATTGATGACGCGATGATGGAAGCCAACGTGACATGGGCAAAAACCATTGGCCATGTTCTAAATCATTGGCCGACAATATCACTCTTCGCCTAATGCTTAGTGGAAAACCCAAGTATACCCAGATTTTCTGTGGTCAGTTTTGTCACATGTGTCATGAACTTTAAGTCACGTGACATGACCATATATATCCCTATATGGACTTAAATTGGCTGAAAGTAGTAGGGGAAGAGGATGGGGGGGTGTGACGGATCGTCCTGTGCCCCAGACTGGACACATCCGCCCGTCAGCTCCTTCCCTCTCCCAGTAAGCGGACACGCTGTGGCTGTCCGAAGAAAGCAGTCACAGACCAGCACTTCCCTCAATCATGAGACAGAACTTCATGCTTTGAGGTTAAAACAGAACTTATATACAATCTCCATTCACTGTGCACCAAACCCAACCCCCAATCCTATCAGTCACATCCCCTCACAAATCCCATTAGTATACAGGGGATGTATCAGGTGAGGGGATTAAGGGATACAATGGGTTCCCCCACCTGTGTTATCCCCCCCTGTAGTGCAGGTGCCGTCTGGGCAGATAGGGCTGTGCTGGCTGATTAAGAGCCCCAGCCAGATTATAGGATCGTCTCTTTGAAGGTTGGAGCTGCAGCCACATTCAAACCGGGTACAAATAACTATAATAATAATAATAATAACAGTGAAGACCAGACAGGGTTCGTCACATTACTCCCCTCTTGTGCAAACGTCCGGCAGACACAGCCAGATCCCTAATGGATCGGCTTGGGGATGACCGGGCCTCTACTGTCTCTAGTCCTGCGGGGTAGGGAGAGCGGGCGTGCGGCCTCTGGGGCACCCTGGCAGCCCCATGTCAGTCACCCAGGCTCCTAGGCCTGGCCCGTAGTCAAAGGGTAAGAGGCCAGCCCAGAAGCCTCTCCAGTGGGCAGCCCTCTTTAGTCTCCTCTGCAGGCATGGGAGACCTTTCTCCAGGGCTTCCTGCCCTTCTGGATCCTCAGCCCAGACTCGGCTCCCTCCCAACCTGATGGAACCCTCCCATGGTTACCCTGACTACGGGCTTGTCCCGAGTCAGCTCCACATTCCCCCACCCAAACAACAAGAGCCCACTCCAAAGAAGCAGCAGTTTCACTTACCCCTACCTGGCTCTCCTAGCTGGGGCTCGTTTTGCCCACTGGACCATGCCGCTGGGGAGGAGTGCCGGTTGCCCTTCCTCCCATAATTGGTGACGGCCGCTGGGGAGGGTCGCCGCCTGCGCCCCCTCCCGGATGCTCGTGCTGGGGAGAGCCAGATAATGGGGGTGTAAGCAGTGCAGGGCAGAGGTCAGCGACTCTCTGCCCGGTTGCCAGTGCTTCTGCTTGTGCAGGGAACGGTGCTGGGCAGAGAACAGCGTCACTCTGCCCTGTGGCTAGCTCTTCCGCTGGTGGTTCCCTGCTAGCAGGTAGGGACCCTTCGCTGTGGGGCGGGCAGAGACCAGCAGCACTCTGCCCTGTTGCCGGCGTTTCAGTCAGCGCGAGGATTGCTGGTGCAGGACAGATGTCAGCGACTCTCTCTCCGGGTGTCAGCACTGCTGGTTGGTCCTCGTTAGCCGGCAGGAACACTGTGCTGGGGAATGAGCAGAGGCCAGCAGCACTCTGCCCCGTGGCCGGCTCTTCTGCCGGTCTGGCATTTTGCGGTGCTGGGTAGAGGATCGCGTCGCACTGCCCTGGTGGGTCCCTGCTAGCAGGCAGGGACCTTTCATTTTCGTGAGGGCAGAGGCCAGCGGCACTCTGCCCCGGTGCCGGAGCTTCAGCCGGAGTAGGAGGGGCGCATGGTGCTGGGCAGAGAACAGCGTCCCTCTGCCCTGTTGCCGGCGTTTCAGCCAGCGCGAGGATTGCTGGTGCAGGACAGAGGTCAGCGACTCTCTCTCCGGGTGCCAGCACTTCTGGTTGGTCCTCGTTAGCCGGCGGGAACACTGTGCTGGGGGATGAGCAGAGGCCAGCAGCACTCTGCCCCGTGGCCGGCTCTTCTGCCAGTCTGGCATTTTGCAGTGCTGGGCAGAGGATCGCGTCGCACTGCCCTGGTGGGTCCCTGCTAGCAGGCAGGGACCTTTCACTGTGGGGCGGGCAGAGGCCAGCGGCACTCTGCCCCGCTGCCGGCGCTTCAGCCGGGGGAGGAGGGGCGCATGGTGCTGGGCAGAGAACAGCGTCCCTCTGCCCTGTTGTCGGCGCTTCTGCCGCCTCTAGTGGAAACCCATAGACCGCTGCCTCAAATTCCGGCGACTGCATGCGGTCCATAATCGCCCGGAAGACTTCCTCCCAAAAGTGATTGCCCACTTTCACCTCTTCGGGCTCTGGCTGCAATACCAGGGGCAGAGTGGCTGAACCTTCAAGTCCAGAGGCTTGCCAATTACAGTGAGCGGCCTCCGGAGCTCGCTCTGTGACATCTGTCGGCTCACACTGCAGGGCGTAGCTCCCCTCGAACAGCGCCAAGTATTCTGCCTCGAGGCACCATTCTCTGTCTACTAGTCTCTCAAGGTCTTGGCTGAGTTCACTTGTTGCAATGGGCGGCAGTGCTCTCCGGCGCTTGTCACTAATGTCCCACCATCGGTCCATGTTGCCATTGCCAAAGACACCCCTTTCCTCGAATGCCTCCCACAACAGGCCAGGCCCGCCAACATCCATCCCTTCCGGAGAATGGGGCTTTCTGGATTTTCGCTGCGGGCCTCGGGCTTCCCAGTATATGGCTCGGTACTCCTCTTCGAGCCCAATCTCCTGTCGGACCAGCCTCTCTAGCTCTGCAACCTCACCTGGAGATGCAGGTCCCCCGAACAAGTAGAGCCTCCCATTCACCTGGTCCCTGATTCGTTGTTCTAGGGTGGGCAGATGTGTACGTTGGCGGGCGCTCCACTTTTCTAGGGCCGCTCTCCATCTCACGAGCCGGGCTCGGGTCCGTCTCTCAAACTCCCATACTGGAGTCTCCGATTCGAGGGTCTCGACTCCCCTCCAAGTCACCCCGCATCCCGGTGACTGTTCAATCCACTCCATCTGTGGATCCGTTTGGCTCTTCCTCGCCAGGGTATAACGTTGTTCTGCGGCTAGTTGCTTTGGTCCGCTCTGGCCTGGAAGGAGTAGATCCCACCGCTTGCCACCAATGTGACGGATCGTCCTGTGCCCCAGACTGGACACATCCGCCCGTCAGCTCCTTCCCTCTCCCAGTAAGCGGACACGCTGTGGCTGTCCGAAGAAAGCAGTCACAGACCAGCACTTCCCTCAATCATGAGACAGAACTTCATGCTTTGAGGTTAAAACAGAACTTATATACAATCTCCATTCACTGTGCACCAAACCCAACCCCCAATCCTATCAGTCACATCCCCTCACAAATCCCATCAGCCACATCCCCTCACAAATCCCATTAGTATACAGGGGATGTATCAGGTGAGGGGATTAAGGGATACAATGGGTTCCCCCCACCTGTGTTATCCCCCCCTGTAGTGCAGGTGCCGTCTGGGCAGATAGGGCTGTGCTGGCTGATTAAGAGCCCCAGCCAGATTATAGGATCGTCTCTTTGAAGGTTGGAGCTGCAGCCACATTCAAACCGGGTACAAATAACTATAATAATAATAATAATAACAGTGAAGACCAGACAGGGTTCGTCACAGGGGGTATGGCTAAAACCTGCTCCCTTGAGAGAGAGACAGAGAGAGAGAGAGAGAGAGAGGGAGAGAGAGAGAGAGAGTGAGAGAAGAAAATGGCCCAGAGACTGAAGAGTCACACCCAAAGCCTTCCCAGCCATGGACAACTTACGAGACGTTTTAGAAAGTAAATATGATGTGCTGTGATGTCAATGAGGATGTCACCTTGATACATGTTCCTGTGGGAAGAGGACTGTCTGAGGAGGAACTGAGCTCTCCAAATTCTTTCTTTCCCATCTTCAGTACCCTTTTGCTCTCTAAAAAACTTCCACCCTTTAGAGATTACAACTTCGAAAAAGCAAAACGCTCTTCCTTTGTAAACAAGGACGCCATTTTCGGCCACCTTAGTATTTCCATATATGGTTTTATTTATTGTAATTATTATACTATTATTACTATTAATTAATATTACTATTAATATTTTTTTTTCAACACCATGGGCTGAATTTTAATTCCATTTTTTTTAACGGAAGCCAAACATATATATATATAAATATATTTATATATATAATATCTTGGTTTCTTCTGTAGATCATGGTGCTATTTACAACGATGGCACCTTTACGGTTACGTTACTAGGATAATTCTGGGACCGCGGCTCTGCAGCAGTTTTTTTTTGTGCAAATTTCCACCTCTTCCAGTGTCCTCCTGCAGATTTGAATTTGTTCCAAATTGGAAAAAAATCACACTCAGCGACACTGCAGGAACGGCAATGTTCTACGACGGACACATTTGCAATATAGCAGATTCTATATTCATAAGCTGTTAGTCCCATCCATTATATTAGTTTAATAGAGCTGGCTCAGGATATCGCCGACACTTTGAAAATAAAACACTTTTAATCAATGAGGACATACTCATTTTTGGCTCTTATGATAAAGGGGATTTTGGTACAAAAAAAAAATAGTGTTTTTTATACAGCTTTATAGTTTCTGCATCGGGGGTTAATACATTTGCTTTGCGGATAGCAATAGAGCATATACGGTTCTGTCATGTGATATTTTCGGAGACTTTTTCCGACACCACACTGAGCTGATTCTTAACGTCAATGCAAATGAAGTCCGCCCCTCCATTGACTTTCATTAGTCAGAGAGTCTGGCTGGGTGGTTAAGACTGAGCCATTCTATTGTTTACAGCAGACGGCATGAAAAGGAGTCAGGGGGTTTGGCTAAGATGACAGAGCTAGAACACATACAAATGGCTAATGTGCATCTGCCTAAAAACATTATATTATTCAAAAACTAGAACTCATAAAAAAAATTGAAAATATTTAAATGTAATAATTTTTTTTTTTAAATCTGATTTTTTTCATTGTAATATATACCATTAATTAACCATGTAGTGTTATCTCCTGCCCATTCTGCCAATGCACATGAAGTCCGCTCCTCCATAGACTTTCATTAGTCAGAGAGTCCGAATGGGTTGTTAAGACCGAGCCATTCTAATTTTTACAGCACTCAGCATGAAAAGGAGCCAGACCGCTTGGGTAAAAATTCCGATTTTTTGTAATCTATACCATGAATTAACCATGTAGTGTTATCTACAGAACGTATTACAGCACAGATGCTGCTACTTTAGATGAGCCAATGCCTAAATATCTTGACCCTTTCCGAAATCCAGTCGCTCCTTTTTCTTGTCGTTGGTTCCCTGTAGTCACACAATTGTTGTACATGACATTTTTACTTATGCGAAGTCTTTTTGGGTAGTGTTGCCATATTGTTTCCAATTACGATACAAGCTCCGGGTTGGTAAACATGTCATCACAATGCGGATTTCCATCGCTCATTGTTTATGTTTAACGTGAAAATGTGACAGAAACGATACGCATATGTTTCACGCATGGCGGCTGTAGAACAAAGAGGATTTACAAGTATTTAATTAGCCGTTTGATTGCCGGAGAGACCTCTCTCTCGTAGCTCACTTTACATATGCAAACGGTGGCAGCGACGGAGATGTTGGCCAAGATGGACATATTAGTGACCATGGGGCAGCTTACTTATCCATCTACAAGGCAGCTGGGGTGTTGACCCTCATTTACGTTCATAGCTATGAGGCCTACACTATGCCATACAGACCCGGACTGGCTATTTGGCACACCGGGCAAATGCCCAATGGGCTCCTGGCCATTGGCACCCAATGCTTACCATATTTGTCACTCTAGCGGGTACGGCCGTGTGCGGCCAGTGGCTGGATTAAAAAGTAGCGTGTGGACGCCATACCCAGCGTCCACGGACCTTCATCATCAGTCATCATGATCGCCGGTCAGACCCTCCTTCCGTACCTCATTAACAGTTCCGATTTTCCCATTGTTCCAAATAGCCCTTCTGTCCTGCTTTTCCAGGCGGTGGTGATCATGGACCAGTTGAAGACATCTTCTGACCTCTCCTGACCACACCAAGGAGATGTAAAAACAATAGAGGTCCCATGCCACCTACTTCTGGGTCCTGCCCCACCTTTCCCTGCCTCTTGCCCCGATTCGACTCCTAAGCTGTTGGCCATGGGAGTGCTTTGGGTTTTATGGAACCTCAGAAACCAGTCCAGACAACCTTTAGATCTCATCGCTGGCCAACGACGAGCTTCTAACAATCGGAAAGCACTTAAAAGACAGCAGACGGATATATTTAGATTGCGCCGGGCATAATATGTATCAGCCTACTGGCCGAAGCTCTCCGTACGGGGATTTGCCAGTTATCTGTTAACAAACACCATGCATTTGCTTTTAATGTTCTGTTTAATTAAACCGTTAATTAGCGCAATGTTCTTTTAACCCCCCCAAAAAAATTTCATTAAAAAATTGCTAAATGTGTCAAGTTCATCGACACCAAAGTGCACAAAATCATGTTTAATATGACTCCGGGGAGATGTTTGCATTTTATTTCTAAGGATACTTACTTTATTAATTGTTCCAACAGAAGAATTGTTATTCCGAGACAGAAACTATATTTTTTTATTTTTTTTTTAAATTTAATTACGGGAGAGAGAGAGAAAAAAAAAAGCATGTTTGTTTTGTAAATTGTATAAGCCGGAAATTCACATATTTCCCATAAGGCTCCCTATTTAATTCAATTTAGAATTCTGTGTTAACTGGATCATGTCTGGAATAGACTACTATGGGGACCCCAGATTATTGTGATGAATGTCCTGTTTTTTAATACCAATATAGAGCATTTTTTTTTTTTTTTGCATTCCACCATTCACTTACATACACTCATTCTTTCCCCGGCTTCTCCTCTCCCAATCGCCACTAGCCCTATGCTCCTTCATGACACTCCACCACCATATGCTGACACACAAACTCCCGATAACATCACACGCTGACACCCAGACGCACATGCTAACACCAACTACTAACGCATATACACGCATGCTAACACCACATCGTAACAGACACACACATGCTAACATCATATGCTCGCAAACGTTAACACCTTACAGTAACACACACATACTAACATACTTACACATGTAACATACACACATGCAGCAACATACGTTCACACACCAAGATACTTATTTACACTTTACACAAACACACAACCTACCTTTGTTGTCTCCGGAACGCGTAGGCCAGTGACAGCTCTTCTGCTCCCTTAAGGTCCTCACATGATATCATGTTCCGGCGCTCAAACTCAGAGTGTTGGGCCTGAGGAAGCATTACCCTCATCGCAGGCCTAGAGGTATTTTAGGGGGTTTTCACATTACTGACAGCCAGGGCCGGCCCTATAATGGGGCAGACTGGGGCAATTGCCCCAGGCGGCACTTTAGAAGGGGCGGCACTTTGCCGCCCCAAGCGCTTTTTTTTTTGGTTTTTTTTTGAAGCGGAGGAGAGAGAGAGGGGCGCCGAGTGGTTTTCGCTTACCCGCTCGGCGCCCCTCTCTCTCTCTCCTCTGCGGCGAGTCTCCCTGTTCGGTCCCGGTGCCGGCTTGTAATGCAGAGCGCCGGAAGTGACGTCAATTTCCGGCGCTCAGCATTACAAGCCGGCACCGTGGCAGAGCAGGGAGACTCGCCGGGAGACTGTTTAAAGGTAAGTACCGGAGGGGAGGGCGGGGGGTAGATAATGGCGTCGGCGAAGTTTAAAATGCCGCTGGGGGGTTATATTACTGTATACAGCACTGGAGGGTATATTACTGTATACAGCACTGGGGGTTATATTACTGTATACAGTGCTGGGGGTTATATTACTGTATACAGCGCTGGGGGGTTATATTACTGTATACAGCGCTGGGGGGTTATATTACTGTATACAGCGCTGGGGGTTATATTACTGTATACAGCGCTGGGGGTTATATTACTGTATACAGCGCTGGGGGTTATATTACTGTATACAGCGCTGGGGGTTATATTACTGTATACGGTGCTGGGGGTTATATTACTGTATACAGTGCTGCGGTATATTACTGTATACAGCGCTGGGGGTTATATTACTGTATGCAGCGCTGGCGGTTATATTACTGTATACAGCGCTGGGGGTTATATTACTGTATACAGCGCTGGGGGTTATATTACTGTATACAGCGCTGGGGGTTATATTACTGTATACAGCGCTGGGGGGTATATTACTGTATACAGCGCTGGGGGGTTATATTACTGTATACAGTGATGGGGGTTATATTACTGTATACAGCGCTGGGGGTTATATTACTGTATACAGCGCTGGGGGTTAAATTACTGTATACAGTGCTGGGGGGTTATATTACTGTATACAGCGCTGGGGGTTATATTACTGTATACAGCGCTGGGGGGTTATATTACTGTATACAGTGCTGGGGGTATATTACTGTATACAGCGCTGGGGGGTTATATTACTGTATACAGTGCTGGGGGGTTATATTACTGTATACAGCGCTGGGGGGTTATATTACTGTATACAGCGCTGGGGGGTTATATTACTGTATACAGCGCTGGGGGTTATATTACTGTATACAGCGCTGGGGGGTTATATTACTGTATACAGTGCTGGGGGGTTATATTACTGTATACAGCGCTGGGGGTTATATTACTGTATACAGTGATGGGGGTTATATTACTGTATACAGCGCTGGGGGTTATATTACTGTATACAGTGCTGGGGGTTATATTACTGTATACAGCGCTGGGGGTTATATTACTGTAT